>NC_138977.1:7695636-7976041 GCF_964341445.2 Mesoplodon mirus | reverse complement strand
CTTCATCATTCAAATGTTTCTGCCTCCCTGAGAACTTCATTTCATTTTAAGAGTGTATTGTATTGACTCTGATATTTGTACATAATCATTGTCGTTTTGGCAAATTTTCTCCATATTCTGGCCAGGATTCATTTAGAGGAAACATGCTACTTCCATTCTAAAAGCCACCTTTCACCACATTAAAGGGAAATATATTCATTTTCCTGCAGCTTTCATTCTAGAGTCCAAATTTTCTAGTAAAAGATGTCTTTAAAGAAATCAGGTCATTTGCATTTTAAAAAGTGACTTATTTCCACATTCATAAAAAATGGTATTAACTTGCTATTCCATGAAATAAAACTAGAAAAAGTCACTGTTTACTGGGGTTCATATTGACAATAAAGTCATCTTCAACTAAACTTGTATTTAAGCTATATTCACATATAGCAAATCATTGAGTTACAGCAAATAAGTAACATAGAACCTATTTTTATAAGCAAGAATTGATTTTCACTGAGTTCTTTAATTGTGCCTGAAAATAAAGTATACTATTTAAAGAGAGCTTGTGAAATTTCAGGAATGTCATATATTGGTAAACATTTCAGAACTACATGTGTAAATAGGCAATTAATTTGTTGAGTAAATGAAAAACAGGTTCTGCTACAGTTATTTTTCCCTACCAACTAACTCTGGGGTGATCTCTCCTGAATTTGGAAAAGCACGAGCAGTTTTGTTGAGGGTGGGGTCTCACTCCTTAGTTCCTGCATCCTGTAAAATTTTCAACATCTGACCAAGGGGCAGAGAGTCTGAAAATGAACCTGGACTGTGCAGCTGCTGTAATAAAGGAAAGAATGAGGGGCTTAAGGGGAACAATGGTGCAACAGCTGTTGCAGGGTACGTCTTCCCTGCTGCCTTACTCACCTTCCCTTCTCAGACTAAGTCTACCCACATTAGTCCTGAGGTGACCTCAGAGGAAGCATTTAGGGCAAGAAACATCCCTTCAAGCCAAAGAATTTTGACAAAGTGGATCCAAAACGGTCCTTAGAGTCATGAGCTTTTACTGTAACTAGTGACTTTGAAACTCCTTGTAAGAGAGAGGGAGGAATTGTCTCTACTGAGCCAGGTCATAATAACCATGACGGTCTTCCTTTTATGAATCTCTGCTATGTCCTCTGCTAATCTCACTGCAGCACTTCCTTTGCTCTGTCAGTCTATCAGGAAGAACATTGACTTCAGGTACATGAAGGCTCATGTACTGGGTTGGCCAAAAATTTGTTCAGGTTTTTCTGTAAGATGTTACCGAAAACCCAAACGAAGTTTTTGGCCAACCCAGTATATACAAGGAGGCAGAGACGTGGTCTCATGCAATAAACCAGCTCAACTAAATTATGATAATTAATGAACTGGCTTCCAATTCTAGGTCCACTGGTCCTGTCCTCAGATCCCTCACCTGGGCTCTTCTATGCATCCTACCACAGAATGTTAAGTCAAGAAATCAGTCTTGAGTCAAGAAATCAGTATCCAAGCTCCATCACTTATTGACAAGCCACTGTATTGACCTTACCTTTTATTTTTTTGTATCCTGATGCTTTGACATCTGGAGCCTTGCTGACCACGGAGGGACTGCCCCTCCCAAGGTTATCCAATTCCTGGAGATAGTAAAAAAAAAATGTATGTTTTTCAAATGTAAACCAACCACCCACAGCCCACGCTCTTAACCACCTCCTTTATTGGACTCTCTCACTCCAGGCCACTATCTGCCTGCCCTGCTCACCTCAGGGCTAGGTACCAAGGCAACTAGGGACAGCACACAGACCCCAGAGCCTACTGGAATTATTCAAATTAGCCAATTCTAAACCTGTTTCATCTGTCTCTCCTGGTCCTTCCTATGGAAATCACAATAAAGGCTCTTGCCCAGTTTCCCCCTCTCCCTCTGTCTCCTGACCGACTCCAGTGCCCCACGACCCCACCCCTGCTGTGGTATGTCCCTTCCTCTTGGGACCTGAGAGTATAACGAACTTCCTTTTCAATGGCAGTCATCTTCTGATTTGATCTATTCCATCTATCTATGGCCTTACCATATCTTAATGATAATAAAACAGCTGTGTGACCTTAGAAAAGGGACAGAAAGTCTGCCTCCATTTCATCAGTAAAAGACAGAATAATAACTGTCTTTTTCATGGTGCTCTGGTAAGGATCAACTAAAATAGTTCACACCTGTACTTGGTATGTGGTAAGTGCCCAGTTAATATCAACGCTCCAAGTTAACAGATGAGGAAAGTAGGATGTGGAGATAACTCATGAAAGGCTATAGAGTGAGGGAGCTGTGGAATCTAAATGTCATCCAGATATATCTGACTCCAAACCCCTTTCTCTTTCCACATCACACCACCTTCCCCAGTTGAGCCCAGGCCCTCTCCTATTGCACTTTGAGCCTCTATCACAGTAGTAAACACATATTGCCTTGGATGACAGTCAGCTATGTACATCACTAAGACAGCATATGCTCAATAAATTGTTTGAGAGAAAGAAAAAGAAAAGGAACAAGGAAGAGAAGGAAGGGAGGAGGGAGGGAGAGAGGGAAGTGGGGAGGAAAGGAGGAAGCAAGGATCTTTTCTATCTCTCAAATATAAATTAGAATTCCTTCTCTCCTGGTAGAGAAATATAAATTAGAATTCCTTCTCTCCTGGTAGGGAAATATAAATTAGAATTCCTTCTCTCCTTTTTTTTTCTTGCTAGGCCCCAAGTGTATCCCTCAAATGAAGGTAAAATTGTAATGTAACAGGGAAGAGCCAAATCTGACTACATGTTGGATCTGGTTCTTTTACTTTAATCTTTGCTTTCCGCTGCTTTTGTTCACTAAAAGGGTACTGTCTATACATAACGGCCTGCTTCAGGGAACCCTGCCCCTCTGCTTGAATGTTAAACCAAAGTGCCTTTGTTCAGGGAAGGATCCTGACCCTGTCCACCTATAGATGGCTGCAAGAAAGAAGAAATGAACACATCCCCTCCCCAAGGCTGGCCATTCCAAGGGATATTTGCAAAACTTATGGTCTTATTACTTTACTTCCTCATCTCCTCCCCCTCTCTGTTCTATAAAAAAACTGGCATCCAAACCCAGAGAAGATGGTTCTTTTGAGACAATAGTCTGCCATCTTCTCAGTCTGCCAGCTTTCCTAATAACATTGTATTCCTTGCCTCAACACCTTGTCTCCCAGTGTATTGGCCTGTCGTGCGGCGAGCAGACCAAGCTTGGACTTGGTAACAAAATGGTTTTATCCCCAGTTATAAAAATCCCCAACCATGAAAAGCTCACTCAGATACAGAAATTTTCCTCTATGTGTCTCTCATTTTTATGAACCCAAAGCTTCTAATCAACAACGTCTGTCAAGTTTCCTCCTCTCCTAATCTCTAATCTGCAAGATGGCTTTTAAATGCCACACTCTGGAGCCACTTAGGTCAGTTCTGAGCTCGCCATGTCTCCAAAAGCTTGTATATATTTTTCTATTACCACTTCTCTTCCTTCTTTCCTTCTCCTCCCCTTCTCCTGACTCACATACCTGGGCTTCCCAACTTCAAGTGGCCCAGAGACATAAAGGAAACATTTTATAGCTTCACCATCTTTATAGAACAGACACTAATGATATAAAGCTGTTTGACCACTCTTGATCCAAACTAATAAGTAGTATTCTTACTACTTATAAACTACCTATAGAGGGGTTTTGTTTAACATTTGGGCATAAGTTGCAAACTTAAGTGCCTCCAGGGGGAGCAGAAATGTGTCCTGTAAAATGAGTGAAACTGTCAGGTAGGATCAAGGGAGTCTGGAGAGCACGTGGTCTTCAGGCAGCTGGTCAACCTCAGTGGGCTGCTTCATGCTAAGAGAAGCCATCTGGTCAAGCACCCACATTTTCAAGGAAAGCTAAAAATCTGTATTTTCATGTGAAGAAGCTCCCTACATATAAAGGTTGACAACTAATTCAATTTTTTTAAACCGTGTATAGGCCAAATGAAAATGCTTTTGTGCTAGTTTTAATATAAAGACCCCCATGTTAAGACTTTTTCCCTAAGATACTTTAGAAGTATTTTCAAATATCTATGAAGAGAGCACAGTAGTTATTCTGAGGAAGACCAACAGGAAAGAAAGTTCATTTTATTGGAATGGAATGGATGTTTAAAGCCAAAAAGTTTGCAATCTAGGTGAAGTGAATTATATTACGTGGGGAAAAAAGAAATTATAAATGTTGGTTTTTCACTTTCTTAAACATGTTTCATCCATCCACTTCATGTCCTTACTGCCACCAGCCTTTTCTATGCTACCAGTATATCTCCCCTAGAATGGTGCCCTAACCCTCCAAGTGGGAGGCATCATGTACAGTGTAGTCTGCTTTATGTTTTACTTTTTAATGCATAATTCAACCAAATCACCCTGAGCATAATATAACTAAATTCATGTACCCTACTATATTTTCATATTTTATGCTGACACTGATTTATTTTAAAACTTTATGTTGAAGGTCCTAATTTTTCGTGACAAAAAATCAAAACTTAAAAATCTCTCCATTTTTTTCTCTCAAAATGCATACATACATAATACATACATACATACAATAATAGTAACCACAGGAAATACACTGATCAAAATTCAATTAAAATGTCAAGATTCAGTTTCAACCACCGAAATCAATTTAGAGCTTTAAGAGTCAGACTCAAAACACTGCAATTTCCATGATTCATGGTCAAATTCAAATCTTGTCAGGGGTCTTGGACCTAAAGTATTGGACCTAGGATTTGATATCTCCTTTCAATTAGCAATAAAATAATTTCTAATTTTTATTCAGTGTATAACACATAAACTTCTGGCCTGCTAATGGAAAAACATGCTTTTGGTCATACTCTTGGTCAAATCATGGTTCCTCTGAATGGAACAATGTATCAAACTATAATCTCTAAATCTGCTACAGTATCAGGGACAAAGGTTTGAACTGGATTAAATCCTATTAGATCTAAATTTTGACATATATTACATTCAGGTAAGAATCATTTTTTTAATTTTAATTGATTTCTACTGCTCTGTCAAGTTTTCTGAAAAAATGAGAGTAAAAGGCAGCAAAATTTTAATATGATAAATTTCACCTCTATTAGCCCTTGAGAAAACAACTTCCATAAATTTATTAATCAAAGATAAATTTTCTTTTCTGCAGTCTTTGTCTTTTTAATTTGTCTAGAAGACAAACTTGTCTTAACTTTAATTTTATATTATATGCATATCTCTGCTTGCTATTATGATTTCTTAATGTAAAGAAACCAGAACTTCATGAAATATTCCAGACATTCATTCACTTTATTTTTGAAAACTGAATAAAAATATTTAATTTCTCTCACTAGCCTTCTACATTTTATTTGTCATTAGGGACATAGCACACACTTCCCAAGAACTAAGTTTTTCTTACTCCTTAACTTAAAGAATCAGCTGTAAAAATTCCAGGCTTAGGGAAAGTAACATATTATAAATATGTTTTCAAATAAATACCAGTTGGAGCATGTTATATAGTCACATGATAAGATCTTTAGAGATGATGGTAATCATCATCAGATCTTTAGAGATGATTCTGATAATTACAGAGTTAGGACCTCATAAAATTCTCTCCCCCATAAAATCAATGATAAAAATAGAAAACAGGGGCTTCCCTGGTTGTCCAGTGGTAAAGAATCTGCCTTACAATGCAGGGGATGCTGGTTCGATCCCTGGTCGGGGAACTGAGATCCCACATACCACGGGGCAACTAAGCCCATGCACCGCAACTACTGAGCTCGTGCACCTCAACTAGAGAGGCTGTGTGCCGCAAACTACAGAGCCTATGCACTTTGGAACCCACACGCCACAACTACAGAGCCCACACGCCCTGGATCCTGCGCACCACAACTAAAGAAGAGAAAACCCACATGCCACTAGAGAGAAATCCGTGTGTCACAACAAAGAGCCCACACACTGCAACAAAAGGTCCCGCATGCCCCAACAAAGATCCCATGTGCCACAACTAAGAACTGACACAGCCAAAAATAAATTAAATAAATAAATAATAAATAAATAAATCTTTAAAAAAAATGGTCCACGTCAAAAAAAACCTTTAAAGAAACAAATAGAAAACATTGTCAGAATCAAATTCTTCAGAACTCTGGAAATAAGCCAAAGGTTTCAGCAATGCAGGGAGCATTTATTCAAGGAAAAAGGCTGAGTTCTGGTAAGACAAGGAAGCTCTGTGGCATTTTCACTTGTCCTATTCTAATCCTTTACTCTGCAGTTCTGAGATAGCTTTAAAAAACCAAAGCAATCATGGTGAAAACCAACAGCCTGCAGTCACAGTGTAAACTAAAAGCCTGATAACCACCAGAGTGGGAAGAATGGTAGTGAAGCTCCTTCAAAGCCTCTTTTCCAGATCAATGTCATTATTCGACCTGCCTTATGGTTCCATGGAAAATGCTATATTCAAGGCTGTGGTTTTTTACCTGACTCAGAGCTCACTCAGTGCAAAAGCTATTTCCCCAGGAGAATTTGTAAGAACAACTAGAGGCAATTAATTAACTTCAAGGCTGCATGAGGCAGTGGATAACAGTTGGAGTAAACAATAAGTGAACCAAAATTTTTAAAAAGAAAGGCTGGGGAATGAGATGCCCAGAGGGGTATTAAGAAGCTCCAACACATTTCTGGAAATCTAGAAGCCCACACGATGCATAGGCTATGTACATGTCCAGGGCTGTGCACATGCTCAGGAAAGATCTGAGAAGGCCCTAAGTTCTCACTGTGGGCTGACCTTGAGGCTCTGCACAAGTAAGAAGGCAAAATTATTAACTGCCTGAGTGTTGAAGGTTTGCTTCAACACACACACAGGACCCTTCTGCAAGACAGGGAGGTATTGATTACAGGTGTTTAAGAAAATTTCCATCCAATCATTAGCTGACTACTAAGCTAACCAAATATAGGCTTTACTGACAACACTCAACAAAGAATTAGTTCAGAAAATATACTAAGCAAACAGCAACCCTGAGGAGGGAAGAGAATCTGATTTCTAGAGTTGTCACATTATATTCTTTTAAATATCCAGTTTTCAATAAAAATTACTAGACATAAAAAGAAATAAGAAAGCATGGTCCATACCCAGGGGAAAAAATCAATAAACAGAAACTGTCCCTGAGGAAGACCAGACTTTGGAACTACTAGACAAATAATTTAAAGAATCTATTTTAATATATATGTTTAGACAATGAAAGGAAACTATGCCTAAATAACAAAAGGGAAGTAAAAGAATAATAACTTATCAAATACAGAATATCAATAAAGAGAAATTATTTTAAGCACACACACAGAAATTTCAGAGTTGAGAATACAATAAATGAAATGAAACATTTACTAATGTAACTCAGCAGCAAATTTGACCAAGGGAAAGAAAGAATCAGCAAACCTGAAGATAGGTTGATTGAAATTATTCAATATGAAGAATGGGAAGAAATAAATGAGGAAAAAATGAACAGAGCCTCTGTGACCTATGAGACAATATCAAGTATACCAGCACTTTGTATTAGGAGTCCAGGAAGGAGAGAAGAAAAAGAGAGGGTCAGAAAGATCATTTGAAAAATTAATGGCAAAAAACCTCCCAAATTTGATGGAGAAAAGTTAATCTGCATATAAAAGCTCAATGAAATCCAAGCAGAATAAACTTCACAAGGCCCACACCTAGACAAATCACAATCAAATTATTCAAAGAGAAAGACAAAGAGAGAATCTTGAAAACAGCAAGAGACAGGTGACTCATCACATAAAAGTGATTCCAGCAAGACTAACAGCCAATTTCTCATCAGAAACCACCAGGAAGCAGTGGGAGTGGCATATTAAAGGTGCTCAAAGAAAGACTCTCAACCAAGAATTCTATACCCAGCAAAATTATCCTTCAAAACTGGAGAAATTAGGACACTTCCAGATAAACAAAAGCTAAGCGAATTAATCACTTGCAAACCTGTCCTACAAAAAATACTAAAGAGACTCCGTCAGGCTAAATTAAAAGTCACTAGAGAGTAACCCAAATCTACATGAAAAAAGAAAGATCACTGGTAAAGGTAATTACATAGATAAATATAAAAGTGTAATTGTATGTTTTGTTTGTAACTCTTTTTTCTCCTATATGATTAAAAGAAAACTGTATAAAGCAATTATTACAAATCTGTGTTGAGGGGCACATAGTGTAAAGATGTAATGTCTATGACAGTAATAGCACAAATGAGGGACAGGTATCAGAACTATATAGGAACAAAGTTGTTATATACTATTGTAATTAACTTGTTCTTCTCCCTCATCGAGGTCATCAGACTTTTACTTCTATGTTTTCTCCCTTTCTATGAATCACTTATTTAGCTTTGAAATGATACTGCTCTGGATAGAGAATAGCGAGAAGATAGGAGAGAGATGAGGTTTGGAAAATCAGGAAAGGATCCTATTATATACAGACTTTATGGACCTGGAAGGAGCTGGGACTTTATGCTATTGAAAGATTTTATTCTATTGAAATTTTATTAAAAGTCATTTTAAACAGAAAAGCCATTTAAAACAGGAAATCCTAATTTTAAAAGATCATGCTGGCTCTTATAGAAGGAGAAGAGTGTAAACAGGGAGGCCAATAAAGAGAGTATTACAGGAATCTGGGAAGATGGCAGCATTTTGGACTTGAGTGATGATAGTGAAGATGAAACAGAATTAATAAATTTAATATGTGTATCTTGGACATATAATGAACAGGATTTGTTGATGGATTAGATATGAAGGAGGAAAGGAAAGGATGTATCCTTGATGACACTTTAGTTTTTGGCTTGTGTAACTGACTGATTAGTGATGCCATTTACTGATATGGAGAAAATTTGGTAAAGACTGTTTTGGGGTGAATGATCAGGAATTCCATTTTGAGAGGATTCTGAAAGGTAGCAGTAGCAGTAGAAGCATAGTTTTTATTCTCACCAAAACCCACCCATAAAAAAGAGATGAGTGCACTAGATAGCAAAACTAAATGGGCAGCAGGTAAATTAAAACCAGATGACAAGGTATCTCACAACTCTCAAAATACTAGTGGGTGGAGGCATACCACCCATATCTATGAAACCTAATGTGTATGAACACGTGTGCTAGGGGAAGCAGGGGAGTCACTTAGACATCTACCAGACCTGACAACAGGAAAACCAAAAGAGACAACAGATGCACCCTGGAAAACATGGTGTACAATTTGAGCAAAGCAGTTGAAGTGGAAAAAGTTTTCACACTTGCAAATGATTATGCATGGGACCTGAAGGGGATGGTATAGAACAAGTCTTATGAACTCTAAAATCTAACTAGTAATAGATCCCTTCCAGGACAAGGCCCTGTACTGAGGAAAAATAGATGAGAATAAGCTCCAAATTAAACAGGACAGAGGCAACAGAAGCAAATAAAAGAACAAGTAAAAGCACAGATGAGAACAGAATTGAGAGATCTCAGAAAGTACTAGCTTATATCTTTTTACACTTCATACAAACAACGAATTCACATTATTTTTAAGTATTATTAAAAATATTTTAATTATTATTAAAGTAATTTACATTATTATTTTAAAATCCAGGAAAACTAATTCACACAAATGAGCAACAGAAAAGATTTTGGATATATATAGCTACTGTAAGAAAAGTGAGAATAGACACTGGAACAAATTTTCTATGAAAACATACCAAAAAGATATTACCACGCAAAACGGATGAAAATTAGAATGTAATATTTCAAATCAAATTATAAAAAGTAAGAAGGTTGTACAGAATGTGAAAAGGCAATATAAATAAAAGAACCTAGAAATGAGATGATAGAATCAGTAAAGCCAGAGGACAGGGAAGGCCTGGCAATGTCTGCCACTGGACAGATGAGGCCCTCAAAGCAGTAGCCAGAGAGCATCTCATCTAGGACCACTGTGAGTGGGAGGGACATCGCAGGCCTCAGGCCAGGAAGAACTCTGGAGGATGCTTTGACCACTATGCTGAGATGCAATGGTGGATATTGGCCTTATGGCCAGAGGCTCAAGGAGGCCATGATCTGGCCAGGCCTTCCTGGAAAAGGAAGACCTGGGGCTCATCAATAAGGGCATCCATACCCCAGAGAGGCAAATTATCTGTGTTTTAAGGTTTCAGTGTTTTCACGTTTCATCCATTTTGTAGCATGTATCAGTCTTTCATTCTTTTTATTGCCAAATAAGAGTATATTGTATGGATACACCACATTTTATTTATCTATTCATCAGTTGATGGACATTTGAATGGATTATTTCCACTTTCGAGCTATTATGAATAATGCTGCTAAAAACATTGATATAAAAGTTTTTGTGTGAAACCTATTTTTCATTTCCTTGGAAGTGAAATTGCTGGATCATATGGTAACTCTATGTTTAGCCTTTTGAAGAACTGCCAGACTGCTTTCAAAAATGGCTGAACCATTTTACATTCACACCAGCAATGAAAGAGGTTTCGATTTTTCCACATACTCCCAGCACTTGTTATTATTTGTTTTATTTTAGCCATCCTAGTGGGTGCAAGGTGGTTTGGTATTTTTTTCTGAGCAACTGCAATGGCATTTTTTTTAAATATATTTATTTTTTATTTATTTTATTTTTGGCTGCGTTGGATCCTTGTTCTTGCGCACAGGCTTTCTCTAGTTTAGGCGAGCAGGGGCTACTCTTCATTGCGGTGCTTGGGCTTCTCATTGTGGTGGCTTCTCTTGTGGAGCATGGGCTCTAGGCATGTGGGCTTCCATAGTTGTGGCACACAGGCTCAGTAGCCATGGCTCACGGGCTCTAGAGCACAGGCTCAGTAGTTGTGGTACATGGGCTTGGTTGCTCCACAGCATGTGGGATCTTCCCAGACCAGGGCTTGAACCCATGTCCCCCGTGGCAGGCAGATTCCTAACCACTGCACCACAAGGGAAGCCCATAGTATTGTATTTTAAAGTTCAGTATCTATGTGTTCATTGCTAGTATATAGGCATAGAGTTGATTTTTGTATGTTTATCTTGTATCCTGTGATCTTCTTAAACTAAATTATTATTTTTAGGAAAGGGTTTTTGTTTTCATTTTTGGCTTTTTTTGTGGATTCTTTAGAATTTTCTATGTATACAACTATATCATCTGCAAATAGGGAGAGCTTTGTTTCTTTCTTTCTAATTTGTATGGCTTTTATTTCCTTTTCTTGCCTTATTGCACAGAAATTCCAGTACTATATTGAATAAAAGTGGCAAGAATGAATATCCTTGCCTTGTTCCTGATCTTAGAAGGAAAGCATTCAGCCTATCACTATTATGTATAATGTTACCTGTAGGCTTAAGTGCAGGAAGTCCTCCTTCTATTCCCATTTTCTGGAGTTTTTATAATGAATGGGTGTTAAATTTTGTCAAATGCTTTTCTGCATCAACTGATATGACCATATGATTGTTCTACTTTAGCCTGTCAATATGGTGGATTATGCTGATTGAAACAGTGAAACAGCTCTACCTCCCTGGAATAAACTCCACTTGGTCATGCTATATAATTCATGCAATATATTCATGAGGGATATTGAGGTTTTTTGTGTTTTTTTGTTTTTGTACTATCTTCATTTGCTTTTAGTATCAAGAAAATAGTAGTTTCATAGAGTGAATTAGGAAGTATTCCCTTCTCTTCCATTTTTTGGAAAAGGCTGTGTAGAATGCATGTTAATTCTTTTTTTAAACTTTTGTTTGGATCCTCCAATGGCTTAGAGATTTTCTTTTTGCAAGATTTTTAATTACAGATTTTATTTCCTTAATAGTTAAAAGCCTATACAAATTAGCTTTTTCAAATTGAGTGAGTTGTGGTAGTTTGAATATTTTTTAAGGAGTTAGTTCATTTCACCTGAGTTATCACATGTATGCATGTAGAGTTTATTGTGGCATTCCATTACTATCCTTTGGGGTTTTTTGTTTTCTTTTCTTTTGTTTTGTTTTGTTTTTGGAGTATAGTCGATTTACAATGTTGTGTTAGTTTCAGGTGTACAGCAAAGTGATTCAGTTATACTTATACACATATTCATTTTTTTTCGATTCTTTTCTCATATAGATTATCACAGAATACTGAGTAGAGTTCCCTGTGCTATACAGTAGGTCCTTGTTGGCTATCTATCTTATATACAGTAGTGTGTGTGTGTGTTCATCCCAAGCTTCTGATTTATCCCCCCACACACACACACACATTTCCCCTTTGGTAACTATAAGTTTGTTTTCAGTATCTCCCTTACTATCTTTTTGCTATCTGCTCGATCTGTAGTAATAGTCCCTGTTTCATTACCTCTTTGGTAGTATTGTTACTGGTTTGTTAATTTTATTGGTCTTTGCAAAAAATCAACCCTTTCTTACACTAATTTTCCTCTACTTTTTTGTTTTTAATTTTTTTTATTTATGCTCTTTATTATTTTATTCTTTCTGCTTGCTTTGTGTTTATATCACTATTATTCTTCCAATGTATTAAGGTGAAAGCCTAGGTTATTTATATGAGATGCCCCCTTCTCTTATGTATGTATTTAGAGACATAAATTCTTCTCTCAGTACTGTTTTAGCTCTTTGCCACAATTTTTATTTTCATTCAGTTAAACATTATTTTTTATTTCCCTTGAGACTTCCTCCTTGATCCATGGATAAGTTAAAAGTGTGTTGTATAATTTCCAAATGTTTGGAGACTTTCCCATTCTTTCTATTACTGATTTCTAGGTCGATTCCATTGTAGCTGGAAAACACATTCTGTATAATTTCAATTCTTTTAAATGTGTTAAGGTTTAGTTTATGGCCCAGAACATGTATTTTACTGTTTGGGGGTATAGTGTTAAACAAATGTCAAATAGATCCCATTGGTCAGTGGTGTAGCTGAGTTCTTATATATTCTTGCTGATTTTCTGTCTAGTATTTCTAATAATTGTTGAAAGAGGGTTTTTTAAGTCTCCAAATATAATTATAGATTTGTCTATTTCTCCTTTCATTTATATCAGTTTTGGTTTCATATATATTGCAGCTTTGTTAATAAGTACATATACATTTAGGATTGCTAGGTATTCTTGGTGAATTGACCTATTTATCATTATATAATATACTTTTCTGTCTCTGGTGGTTTTCTTTGTTCTAAAGTCAACTTTATCTGATATTAATATAGCAACTAGAGCTTTCCTTTGATTAATATTTGAATGATATACCTTTTCTATCTTTTTACTTTCAACCTGCCTATGTGGTTATGATTGAAGTGAATCTCTTATAGATAGAATATAGTTTATAATCCAAGCTGCCCATCTTTGTCTTTTAATTGGTGTATTTAGACCATTTACATTTAATGTAATTACTGCTAGGGCTTAAATCTGCCATTTAAATTTACTGTTTATTCTCTCTGTTTTGGGTTTTTATTTTTCCCTCTCTATTTTCTTCTGTCTGCCTTCCTGTGGGCTACATGTACATTTTTTAGAATCCATTTTGAATCATCTATACCTTTTTAGTACCTCTTTGTATAGCTTTTTTAGTGGTTGCTCTAGATATTACATTATATACCTAGATAATGTAATTATCCAGAGACATTATCTAGATATTATATTAAATATATATATACATATATAATTATATACTCTATATAATCACAATTTACAGGTGTCATCATGTTACCAGTTTGTCTGAAGCGTGGATACCTTACCATCCTTTATGTCCCTTTACCCTCCCTCATTGATAATATAATTGCCTTAAATAATTCCTCTACATCCATTTAGAACCACAAGTGTTGTAATTTTTCTTTCAACCTTCATAGATAATTTAGAAAACTTATGAGCAGAAGGAAAGCCTGTTTTACTTACCAATGTTTTAATTTACTGTGTTGTAATTTCCTTCCAGATTTTCTAAGGTTTCTTCTTTTATCACATTGTTTCTGTTCAGAGAACTTACATTTTAGGATAGATCTGCTGGTTAAAAATTACCTTAGTTTTCTTTCACCTGAGAAAGTCTTGATTTCCCCTTTATTCCTGAATGATATTTGTGTGAGGTTTGGGATTCTGGGCTGGCAGTTCTTTTCTTTCAGCATCTGATAATATTGTGCTACTTCCTTTTGAGATGCATTGTTTCTGAAAAGAAATCCACCATTGCTTGCAATTTTTCTCTGGTGCTTCAATTTTTTTTTTTTTTAGTACTGAGAAATTTACTTGTAATCATTACAGAAGGTATTTATATCAACACACCACACCACATTGCACACCCTAAATATATACAATTTTAAATTGTGAATCATACCTCAATAAAGTTGGAAAAAAGATAGTTTACTTTCTCTCTTCTGTTCAGATTGGATCATTTATATTTTTCTATCTTCCAGTTCACTGATTCTTTCCTCTGTCATATCCATTCTGCTTTGAGTCCATCCACTGAACTTTTTGTTTCATATTTTTGTATTGTTATTGTATTTTTCAGTTAATATTTTACTGTATTTTAACTTGTAGTTTTCAGTTAAAATTATTGTACTTATTGTATTTTTATTGTATTTTTTGGTTATTATATTCTTCAGTTAAAATTCTTCTGTGTGATTCTCCTTTATATCTTCTATTTCTTTGCTGAGGATCTCTACTTTTTCATTTGTTTCAAGTATGTTTATAATTTCTTATTTTAGCATTTTTATCACAGCTGCTTTGAAATCTTTGTCAGGCTGTCTAACAGCTTTGTCATCTTGGTACTGGCATCTGTTGATTGTCTTTTTCATTCAGTGTGAGAACTTCCTGGTTCTTGGTATGATGACTGACTGTGAATTAAGAACTTGGACATTTTCTATTATGTTAGGAGACTGCATACTATTAAATCTTCTGTTTTAGCTGACTTTCCCTAAAACTGTTCTGGAAGGGAAGGGAAAGGTGGTGCTGCCTCATTTCTTCTACACAGAGGTAGAAGCCTAGGTTTCCACTTAGCCTCAATTGATACCTGCTATGGTGAGGGCAGGTCTCCTCATTACTGTAAGTAATGAGGTAGAGTCCCAGCTTCCCATGAGGTGTCCACTGACAGTGCAAGGCCTTCTTACAAGATTGAAAGGATAAAAGTCGCTACTTCTCTGACACCACTCTGGTGAAACTGATGGACCACACTGTTAGAGCCTTTTAAAAATAAAACTCTAGGCTCTCCACTCAGCCTTTGCTGGCATGGGTAGCAGTGGGGCCACAGTTTTTGTACGGTATTTGACTGCAGCAGAGCAGTTAATATCTGGAAGTGTTCTGATTTCCTAGGCTTCCCCATTTCCTGGTCGTTTGGATAGAAATATACTGCTTTTATAGGACTTTGTCTGTAGTCACTGGCATTTCTAGGTTGCTGACTTTTCAGATTTAATTCTGAGATATGTGAGGCAAAAAGAAAACCCAAGAGCTCACCACCATATCATGCCTCAAGTCCCAAGTTCCCTAGCAAGTCTGCCTTTTTTTTCTATCATGGCTTTTTATGTTTATTTTATATGTTAAGTCCAACGATTTTAGTTGTACTTAGCAGGAGGAATAGGGAAAACACATCCAGATGTAGAAGTTCTTTAACTTTATTATAAATATTTGGGCTACAGTTTTTATCTTGAATGTCTTTTGGAATGTTACTTTGCTCATTATTCTCTTTTTTCTTGTAATAATTCGTGTAAGACCTAACGACCGACCTCTTATGTTGTTCATGTTTCCATGCAGTAGGTCTTCCTGTGCTCCTAGGGGGAGCCTCCTTTTTGGAGGAATGGAGTGAATCAGAACAAGTTTCTGAGTTCATGGTTGTAGGGCTGACATTTCTATCATTAATGACCAATAATTCAAAATATGCTGAGTTCTTTCTGAAATCTGCTTTCCCTTCTCTTCTCCCATTCTCATCTGAATCTTTTTTCTTTTCCTTTGCCCAAGTGTCAATTTGATTCTACTTCCTATAGTTTCTCTTCAATATGGGGTTTTGTCCTGGAAGAAAATTTAAGCAGGTTGGTTTTAAGAGTTCATAGAGCCTAGGCTGGCTCAGCACTGTCAAGTATCTATAAGTCTCCCTGTACTCATATATGCACATTGGAACATTAAAAGCTCTCTCTGTTTGAGCTGGTTTTCCCAGATTGGCTGAGTTTCCTTTCTCTCCTGAGTGAGACCCTTTCTTTTGAGGGTGAGTATTTATTATCAATTTCAGGATTTTCTTCTGCAGTTTCAACCATGGCAACATTTTGCTGTAGTTTGGAGTTTGGGGGTACCTGGTCACCTAGTTTTGTTAAGATGTTACCCATGGGATTTTGGTTTTGTAATCCTTAGTTTCTATGTTTGTTTTGTGGGAGGACTCAAGTAGATTCAAACACTATACCACCACTTCCACCTGTCCTTCTTCAAACTCCTTCTTTAAAGAGGTATAAACTCCCTCCTCTATGTCATCCTGTTTCAAAGGTTCATTTGCTTTCACAGTTGAATCTACTCTTGCCAAAATCGCCAATTACATCCTTGTAATTAAACTTGCTTTCCTGTGTCTTCTCTCGCCACTCCAAATAATTTATTCAGTTCTTCAGCTCAACAGTAGCATTCAATTCCTTGAATACACATCAGGGCCTTTGCACATGCTGGTATTTCTGGCTGGACATACTTTACTTTCCCCTCCCCTGGTTCCTTCAGTCTCAGTTTTCAATAAACATTCACCCATCCTTCAAGACTAGGTTGTGTCTCTCGTATGCATTTCTTACTGTGTACTCAAGCTTGTAATAGCTATTAGAATAGTGTTTCACAATTGTCCACTTACCTCTCAACCCTCACTATAAATAATTCCTTTAAAGGTTGGAATTATGTTTTGCTCACCTCCATATCCTTAGTCATAGAGTAATCCATGGTACATTCCTTCAACAAATATTGAATGAATTAATGAAAGAAAAAGTAGTTCTTTTCTGAGCCTAGACTTTTCAGTATTAAGTATATGTTTGCAAATAATATTAATGGATGTGTTGTTTTATTGAACATAATGGTAATCATCTATACTGAAGCAAATTTATAATAGCCCCAAGAAGTAAAATTAAAATCACCTGCTCTATAACCCCAATATTCAATAATAACTGCTGTTAAAAATTTTAGGTGATATTTTTCCAGTCCCTCTTCTGTGTGTGTTTATGTGTGTATAATGGGGGAAATCTTGAAAATATTAAAATAATATATTTTTCATTTTACATGAGGCAGTTTAAAATGAGACTTTTTCAAATATGAGGCAATGTAGTGCAGTGAAAAGTGTATAGACTGTGAAGCAAGAGTGCTTCAGTTCAAATCCTGATTATAAGCACTTATAAGCTGTGTAAACATGGACTAGTTACATAACGTGTCTGTGCCTCAGTTCAGTAGTTAAGCAGGGATAATCCATCCTGTGGGATTGCAATGAGGGCTAAATGAATTAATATTTGAGAAGTACTTAAAATAGTGCCTTGTACATAATCAGTGCTATAAAGGCACATGTTAAAGGCATAATATAAATAATCATGATTCTCTACATGCTTCTCATCATAACATCTTGAAAAATAACATTATGTAGACAAAATTCCAGCCAGACAAAAAGGAAATGAAAGAAAAAGAAAACACTTCTATGTGTGAAAGAAAGAGGAAGTTATAAGGATAGAGCAAGGAGGTCAAATTCCAAACCTCCATGGATTAGGGGGAATAAACTGCAGAGACACTCAGATAAATATCAAAGAATAGCAGAACATCAAAGCTAGCACCCCACTCTTCCAGGTGTTGCTTGGGAGAGGCTGCAAACTTTCTCGGGAGCCTTGCCTTCAGCCTGGGGCCACATTCAATATGGCTTAACAGCAGTAGAGCTGCACTATCAGAGGAAACTGTATAGAAAAGTCTCTCCCACGTTGTATGTGGTATGAAGGAAACCAAGATGTTTTCTAATACTTCTACCCAGGGGGGAAGACTGGTGCCATAAAAGAGACCTGGAATCTTAAGAAATAAATATTTCTGAGGTTCAGCAATTCAAGGCAGAGGCAAGGATGACTGATGACCGATAGTAGCAGGTGGTATCCTAAGCCCAATGACCAGGTAGGACCAAGCATGTCAGTAACAGGTTCATGAGAAAGAGGCCAATGCCAAAAGCAAGTGGGATGACACCTCTTATGGTGATGAAAATGTAGGAAAATAGGCACCCTCATACCTAACAGAAGAGAATGCAAATTTATAGATATATGGAGGGTAATTATGAAAAATCTACAAAAATAACTTTAGTGTATCTATTGAACCAGACAACACACTTAAATATACAAAGATTTTCATGCAAAGTTAGTAAAATTTTACTGTATATGTAGATACTAAAAGACTGAAACCCAAAATATTAACAATAGTGGGGTTGGGGTGAAGGGGAATTTTTTAAATTTGAATATCCTCGTATGTTCTAAGTTTTCTACAAGCAACGTCTATAGATTTTTATAATGAGGAAAAAGTCTTTATAAAAACTGTACTCTCTTACCTTTAATCAGCCTCTTCCAAGTTAAGGAAGCCATTTTTCCGGAAAGCCTCTCAATAAAAAGATAACCAAGTTTCCAAGCCTGTAAGCTGAGTGATCAGACGGTGATATTTGAAATGCAATCACACCTTAAATTTAAACCAGAAATAGCCATTAGGTTCCCGAATGTTATTATTGTACTCATCACTTGCCATCCAACTATGCATAATTGACCATCCAGATCATTTATAAAAATGTTAATTTAGACACGTCAGAAGTAACTTATGGGACGCCACACTGTCAATATTTCTTTCTTCAGAAAAACACTGTATCTCTGCCTTTTAAAAAATATTTATTTACTTACTTATTTGGTTGCACTGGGTCTTAGTTGTGGCAGGCGGGCTCCTTATTTGTGGCATGCATGTGGGGGATCTAGTTCCCTGATCAGGGATTGAACCCAGGCCCCCTGCATTGGGAGCATGGAGTCTTAACCACTGCACCACCAGGGAAGTCCCTGTATCTCTGCCTTTTATTTCTTGACAGGAAACAAAGGCTTTATGGGGAGGAGGAACCCCTCAATCAAGGATGATTTAATTTTTCTTACCAAAGTTTATGAGTATTTTTCAAAGCTTAAATAAATTATGTTTCCTGGTTTATCTTTATTCTCATGCTCATTTGGCCTCTTCAAATAATTCTAATAGAAATTATTCTGCAGCTAAATCTTAGTTTTTGTTTTAATTTCAGTTGTAATAAGAGTTTTTTTCATATATACTTATGTTGATTAGACCTCTTGTGAGAGTTTGGCATAGGAGAGATCCTCTTAAATGTTTTGAATTCATTACGTGAAATGAAACCATCTGTAACCTTTCCAAAGCAAAAACTCAAAGAACAGCCATCTGATAATGAAAGCAATAAAATTGGACATGAAAATATTGGTTGTGAACATAGTCTAAGAGAATCCTCACCTGGGAAGGTTCATAGACCCACTTAGTTTCTCCCCACTTCCATTAAGTCAAATGTGTCAAGAAAATGTAATCAGATTTGAGTGGCACTAATAGCAAACTGCTGATTGGACCAGATTCTCAAAAGCTTTCAAGATTAGTCACCAAATAGCCGGAGACTAAAAACACTAGCTATGATCAGTCTGGGACAGGAAAGAAAGACCTAAGAAGTTATAATCAGTGACTTGAGCCATCTGGCCAGACTCTCCCTTCTTTTAGGTCATGGCTTGGTAACTTCATTAGCATTAAGCTTTGAGTTATCATTTTAAATAATGTGAAACATAGTATTTCTGTCATGAACAAGACAAAATAAAGGATAGCTGGAGATGTTGATTCTGTTCTTGGTACATGCTGTTGCATGTTGAGATTAAGACATGATGGAGCATTTACACATTTGACTTAAAGGTGACTTCGTACATAAACTTTTCGTACATAAACTTTTTAACCAATTCTGTTTGCAGACCTGCCAGTTGAAAATAAGAGTTCCCCTTTCCCCCAAAACAACATACAACATTCTGAAGACTTATGCAAATTATCATCATCCAACAGCAATAAAAATAATGTATTCGTAAAGAGCTTTCTGGGTTTTGTAGCTCTTTTGTCTACAGGATTTCAGTAGTTTTAGACAGTGATCTAAAAATTTTCTCCTTCAATATCTTTCAAGTCTTGTTTCTCAAAGTTTGATCTCTGCACCATCAACAATGGAATCACCTGGAAGATTGTCAGAAATGCAGAATCTCAGGCTTACCCCAGACTTACTAAATAAGACTATGTATTTAAACAACACCCCCTGGTGATTCATATGCACATTAAATTTTTACATGCATCAGAATCATCATAATTTAATCATTTATTAAACAAAATTCCTGGGTCTCACCTTGAGGTTTTGATTTACTAGGTCTGAAGCGGGAAAAAGAATTTGCATTTCTAACAAGTTCTCAGTGATGTTCATGCTGATGGTATGGAGACCACACTTTGAGGACAATTGCTTTTCACTGGAGAATGCTTTGTGTTGACCCCAGTTTGGTAATAAATCATTCATATTTTAAGATAAGTGGTGAGTGGTAAGAATCTAAGTTTAGGCACATTCTGTTGAATAGCTACTAACTTGATTGGTTAAAATTATATTTGACCTTATGTCCACACAGAAACTTGTACACATGCTTATAGCAATTTTATTCACAATTGAATAAAAAAATAAAGCAAGTTTATTCAAAACTTGGAAGCAACCAAAATATTCTTCAGCAGTGAATGGATAAGTAAATGATGGTATATCCAGACAATGGAATACTATTCAGCTCTAAAAAGAAATGAGGTATCAAGCCATGAAAAGACATGGAGGAATCTTAAATTCATATTGCTAAGTGAAAAAACCCAATCTGAAAAGGCTACATACTGTGTGATTCCAACTAGATGACATTCTGGAATTAGTAAAACTACAGTATGGAGATAATAAAAAGATCAGTGGTTGCCAGGGGTAGCAGGGAGAGGAGATGAACAGGCAGACCACAGAGGATTTTTAGGGCCATGAAAATACTCTGTATGATATTATAATAATGGATATATATCATTATATATTTGTCCAAACCCATAGAATGTACAACACCAATACGGAACCCTAAGGTAAACTATGGACTTTGAGTGATTATGATGTGTCAGTGTTGGTTCATCCTTGGTAAAAGGAAAATGTACCACTCTGGTGAGTGATGTTGATAATGCGAGAGGCTATACATGTATGGGGGCAGGGGGTATATTGGAAATCTCTGTATCTTCTTCTCAATTTTGTTGCAAACCTAAAAATTCTCTAAAACAATAAAGTCTTGATAGCTAGATGATTATGAGAGTGATGATGATGATGATGAAGACAAGAAGATGGAAGTGTGTGTGTATGTGTATGTATATATATATAAATAACAATGACCCACACAGTACATATATATGGGGGGAAGGGCTGCTCAGCTCACCAGGATTCTCCCAATCACAGCAGCTGTGCTTCTTGTCCTATCTCCTGGCAATATGGATGCTGGAACCAACGTAGAGATAATAGTCTCTATCTGCTCCAGTCAAATTCTCTCATCCAGGAATTTAAAAACCTGAATAAAGACAAGGCCTCTATTTCCCATGCCTCCCCAGGCTCAGTTGTTTACTTCTTTCACCCATACTGTAAGCTGCCAATGTTATTCCAATAATCTATTCTTTTCCAAAGTTTGCAGAATTATCAGAAATGCTTTTATTCATAATTTATTTTCAAGAGCAATTTCCTCCATGAATCCATCCTTTTGTGGTTTTGCCTACCATTTCTGAATAAAGGCTCCATGAGCTAGTGACAGAGAATATAAATAATGAAAACAGGCACCTCTTATGCAACATCAATGGCCAGCATCATTGTTCCCTATTGGTTATTGTCTGTTGAATGAAGATTCCCATACCCTCTGGGAAGAGCCCAGACAGGGATTCTGTTGGTGTTGATACAATGCCTAGAACTGACAGTCGTGGTGGAGCTTAGTTCTCACTCACCTTCCACTTCGTGGGTAGAGAACAATCATAAACATGCTGAAAAGGGACTCCAGGAGAGCAGAGGAAGCAGTATGGAAACCAGCAAGGAAGGGGAAGGGTAGGGGTTCCTGGAGCAGGAAAAATAATGCCTTGATCCAGCAGTTCAAATGAGGCATCCTCCACTTGGAGGACTATGCCAACACCCCATCTTTGACATAAGTTTTGGTGCTTAGAAAAGATATTTTACCCTGAGCAGGAACTCAGGGTATGGCGCTGCATCAATAATTGAAATTGAAAAGTGGTAGCTAGGGAATTCCCCGGCAGTCCAGTGGTTAGGACTCTGCTCTTTCACTGCCAGGGGCCGGGGTTCAATCCCTGGTTGAGGAACTAAGATCCCACATGCCGGGAGGTGCAGCCAAAAAAAAAAAAAGTGGCTCCTGTCTTCACCACATCCTTGGGTCCCCACTACTACTCAAGCATAGAGCTTGAGGGCAGTGGTTCTTACGCGTGGTCACCAGAACCGTGGCACCAGCATCACCAGGGCACGTGTTGCAAATGGAAATTCTCCAACCCCACTTCAGACCTACTGCATCAGACACTCTGAAGGTGGGCCCAGAAATCTGTTTTAACACATCTGCCGGGCAATTCTGACGCATGCTTAAGTTTGAGAAACATTGCTTTAGGGAATAGCAGTTAAGGGACTGGTGGAGGAAGAGCTGCCAAAAAGAGATGGAGAAAGAAAGTTTCCACCGTAGATTACTGTTTTCAGCGGCACTGCCAACAAGTGCCTGGAAGGGAGGGAAGTTTCATCACCACCACCACCCCGCCCCTGTAATCTCCTGGCACTTTGTAGCTTCGAGACAAATGCCCCATCTCCCAATTCCCGCTAGATTGCTACACTCCTCCAACAAGTACCTTCATAAAAAAAAAGTCTGAACCTGCCAGTGGTTGCTCTAGGGTTGCCAGAGTTATTACATACGCTGATGACATAAGCTTCAAAGATAGTATATTTATAATCAGAAAATATGTGTTAAAGATTGGTTTGGCCAAAAAGTTCGTTCGGGTGTTTTGTACCATGTTATGGAAAATCCCAAACCAACTTTTGGGCAACCACATAGATACAAAATAAGGATAGGGTGATTGAGCACAAATACTGTGGAAACCAAACAGGATAGTTGACAGTGAGTGATTAGTTCTAGCTTTGTTTATATTATAAATCATAGCTCGCTTCTTTTTTTTTTTTAATGTAACTAAGTTGGAGCACTGAGCAAATAATAGATTCAAAAGACAAACAGTTCTGGCTTCAGATTCTAACAGTAAATCATCCCAGAGACTGGTCAGTGGATGATTATTTTGTGTCTCTGTCTAGCACAAAGTTTTTGGGTGACCTCCATCTATGGCCAAGGTCAATCATTGCAAATAAACCTCACAAAAGGTACCACATAGCCAACAGCCTCAGGGGAAAAAAAGACAAAGGAGTGTGTGGGATGGAAACTTAGAAGATCCCATGACCTAGGTTCTCCTCTCTCCCAATTAGAAACAGCAAAAACAAACATCCTTCATAGTTGGGGCAACCAGTGATCTGTCTCCTGGCCTGACATTAATTGTCTCATGCCCATAATTCTGTTGTAATTATAAAATCAAAGGTGATCTGTAGGAATTTTCCATGATGCTTAAAATATTCTTTTGATTTTCTAATATATTTTATATGCCTTCCTACATAATGATGCTTGGATTAGTCATATATTGCTACACAGCAAATTACTGCAAAATTTAGTGGCTTAAGAAAACAAACGTATTATCTCACATTGTTTCTGGGTTCAGGAACCTGGGAGCAGCTTAGCTGGGCAATTGTATTTCAGGCTCTCTCAAGAGATCTCAGTCAAGATGTCAGCTAAAGCCATAACAGAAAGCTTTACTGAGGCTGGAGGATTCACTTCCAAGATGGCATGTTTGCACGGCTATTTGCAGGAAGCCTCAGTTTCTCAACACATGGGCTTCTCCATGTGGCTGTTCACAAGATGGCAGCTACAGTCCACCAAGTGAGTATTCCAACTCAGGGAGTGGTGCCCTCTATGACCTAGTCTCTGAAGTTGCATACTATTGCTCCCACTTTATTGTTTTTGACAGAATTAGATCACTAAGAAGAGCCCACACCCAGTAGGATGGGATGGGAAGGGAGGAGTATCAAAGAATTTGTGGACATATCTAAAACCACCACAACATTTTTAAATATTTATTGGGTTTTTCTCCATGGATATTTCACGCTCCTTCAAAAAAATCTTTTTTATAAAACTCGACCATAGTCAGCAATTGTGATTGCATAAATCTACACATGTAATGAAATAGCATAGAACTATACATGTATTGTAAAACATCGATTTTGTGTGTTTGCTTGATATTTAAGTAAAATGTACACGTGACTATTCTGTACCATCTTTGCAACTTCTTGTGACTCTGTAACTATCATATATATGATAAAATAAAATTAGAACAGCTTGCTTAAAACCAGCCTACTTATGCAAGTGTACCTAAGACCTGAACTACCTCCATAAATTTTCTAGACAGTCATTTTAAGCTAATTTTATCTTCAGTCTGTACAAGAGTATGTGTGTGTGTGTATTTTGTCTTTAAGTCTGTCTGTCTGTCTGTCTTATGGTGTAGCTGTGTTCCTGTTTCTGGTTCTACATCAACCAGCTTGACTGCATTATTATTAATTCAGCCTTTTATTCATGTGAATTTCAACATTAACTCCTCAAGTTTCCTCTGAAAACTTTAATGTATTTTCTTTCTGGGAAACACCTGGTGTTCTGATCTCTTCCTTGATATTGCTGATATTAAGAAGTTATCAGGCATACTTTTTTTTCAAATATTAGCCTGATAGTAATTATTTGCCCTTACAACTTAATATTTATAATAAGTAAGGAGAAAACAAATTAAGTTCACTTTTGTTAAAGTTTAGATAATTCAGATTTAATAAAAGCAATTGGCTGTATCACACAGGGAACTTTGCTCAATATTTTGTAATAACCTAAATGGGAAAACAATTTGAAAAAGAATAGATACATGTATATGTATAACAGAATCACTTTGCTGTACATCTGAAACTAATACAACATTGTTAATCAACTATACTCCAATATAAAATTAAAATTAAAAATGATAATAATAAAAAGTTATGAGTCTACAGTAAATAAATCCATAAAACAGCAAAAAAGAAAATAAAGCTATCAGGTAAAGTTGTTGATATTTCTTATCTAGAGTATTATTAGAACTTTTAAGAAATGTTTATTTTTAAGTAATCTTTTGCATGTAAAAAACATTATAAAGAAATAAGTTAAATATTTAAAGTGATTATTTCAGGTGACATAATTTACTTTAATTTTCTTCTTTACCAAAAATATCTTATTTTCCAAATTTGCTAGAGCAAGCATGTATTACTTTTCAAATCAGAAAATATATTCTTGAAAACACTGATGTATTTAATTTTATGTGATAATAGTCATATAAAAATAACATGCTCAGCAAAATGATTGAAAGGATACACCCAAATGCCAATAGTGACACATTTGTGTTGAGTTACGGGTGATATTGTCCTCTGTTTTTCCAATTTATTACATTTTGCATAATGAGCATTTATTAATTTTGTAATGACAAGGTAATATAAAACATACGACTGCCTCCCATGTCTTATGCTCCTCAAATACTAGATTAGCAGTAGTTGCATTTTATGAAATCTTGGCTCTGGCTGTCAACAGAAGAGTTTGCCAGCAGACAGAGGTTTACAAGATTTAGTCACTGAACAAGGAGAAAGGAGCAAATAAGCAAACCCATAAAGAACTTTAGCAACTACAAAAGAAATCAAGTCAAGCATACACTAGTTTACAAGTGACAATATATGACTCTCCACAGAGATTATTCATAACACAAATAGTTCCTCTTACCTTCTTCCAATATCACTACAAGCAGCTCAGAGCAAAGAGAAGGAGCTGACATGGAGGTGGTTAAAAAAGA
This sequence comes from Mesoplodon mirus, assembly GCF_964341445.2. Classification (NCBI taxonomy): domain Eukaryota; kingdom Metazoa; phylum Chordata; class Mammalia; order Artiodactyla; family Ziphiidae; genus Mesoplodon; species Mesoplodon mirus. The sequence goes on along the minus strand of NC_138977.1, from coordinate 7,950,064 downwards.
AGGATGACTTTTTAAAAAATACAGGTTACCGTAGACTCAGGATCAATGAGTATTCACCTTTCAGACAGTGCAATTTATACAAAAAACTACAAGGGCTCTAACCCCAAAAAGAGTTTTGAAAGCCTTAACACCTGCCCCAATGCCAGACACCCAAACTCAAAACGCAAAACACTATACATAAGAAGGAAATATAATCGTCAGAGGAAAGCAACTGTTGAATAAATATTGAGTGGAGAAAAAAAAAAAAAACTTCTAATAATGGTTCAGTTTCAAAAGAATAACACTGGTTGTCAGTTCTCAAACTGGTCCCCACACAGAGAGGGCAAGGAGAGACCAAAGAAAGAGGCAGACCTCTCCAGATCAGTAGGTGGCAGGTTTAATAATCAAGGGAACTTACATCCGAGGCTTGGCTTGGGTGGCCTCCAGATGAGCAGATCTCTGCACCCGCCTGCCAGACTCTTAGAAGTTTATATAGAAGACTTAAATGGGTTCAATCACATATTTAGTCCAGATGGTCTTGACAACACCTAATTCTCTCAAGGCTGAGTCTTTGAAACAGCTGCTAATGTGGAAATGGTGGGTGGAACATACATTCCAAAGATGGGAGAGGGTGAGGAGCCTCTGATTGCTCAAGTCCAGCTTGAGGATCAACCGGCGGTCACATATTCTCCATGACCTCCTCCAACAGTGGCTAAGTTAAAACTTAGTTACAACTTTGTATATCCTTATCTTGATTTTCTCAATCATAATAGACCTTGATGAAAATAAAACAATTTTAAGTAAAATTAATTGAAGATAATAAGTGCTGATTTATCATTTATTGATCCCTTTCTGCCTTAGTCTGGGTTTCCCAGAAAGTAGAATAGGAGGCAAAAGGCTATGCCACTCTTTTATTAGAGAGTACAATCCTAGGAAAGCAGGAGTGAGGGAAAGGGGAAAAGTCAAAGAGGAGGGAAAGGAAATGCAAGTAGTTTATACAGCTTCTTGGATCATTCTATCTTCTGTAACCATATTCCAACAGGCTGTATAAATTACTATCTCAGAACAATCGATCCAAGGGGAGAAAGGAGGAAAAGTTTACCCACTGGGTAATATCTCTTACTGAACAAAGTTTTTCCCCATCGACATTGGCTCCCCTGTACCTCTGGGTTGCACATGCCTGGGGACCAAGTGGGTCCTGCAGTCTCACACTTCAGTAGCAACAAGAGCATTATAGGATTAGAGATGCATAGGCATAAAGCAAAGAACTGTAATACTTTTCCCTTGTGAAATCAGTGGTTGCCAACAGTTCAGTGCAACAAGTGCCCAAAGACTCTAGAAAGAAGCAAAACCAAAAGATCTGAGATACATAAAAGGTGTCTGATACATCCCATCCCCTTGCATTGCTCAATACTCTCACATAATATACAACTCCTATATGATAATTTAGGCTTCCATTATTGATAAAACAAAATGTCCTCACTTGTTATCTGAGTGAAAGATACAAGCCTAATTAGTCACAGAGTCCTTTTCCAAATGGTGACCACTTTGGAACTGAATAAAAATGAAAACACAACATAGAAAAAGTGTGGGATCCAGCGAAGCTAGCACTTAGAGGGAAATTTATAGCAGTAAAGGCCCATATTAGAAAAGAAGAAAGCTCTCAAATCACTACACTCAATTTCTACCTTAAGAAACTGGGGGCAGTGGGGACATTAAATCTAAAGTAAAGAGGGGAGTGGAAATCAACAGAACTGAAAAACAATAGAGAAAATTCTAAAAAACAAACACTGGGTCTGTGAGAAGATAAGTAAAATTGATGAACAACTGGCCATACTGATCAGGAAATAAATGAGAGAAGACACAAATTATTAATATCAGGAATGAGAGTGGTGACACAGCTATAAAAGTCACAAATATTAAAATGATTAAAGAGAATATTTTAAACAATATTTTGCCATTAAAGTTAAAACTTTGATGAAATGGACAATGTTCATTCAAGAAGTAACAGATAGTCTGAATATTTATTAAATTTGTAGTTACAAACACTCTCACAATGAAAACTCCTGGCCCAGATGGGCTCACTGCTGAATTCTCCAAACATTTAAGGAAAAAGGAATACTAACTAAACAAAAACTTTTCCAGAAAATAATGAATGAGGAAGATGTCAAACTCAGTCTGCGAAGCCAGCCTTAATCAGATATCAAAACCAGACAAAGATATTATAATAAAAGATAACTACAAACCAATATTCTCCATGGATGTAGATGTAAAAATTTTTTTAATTTTTGCAAATTAACTCCATCAATACATAAAAGGGATAATATGTTATGATTAAGGGGTGTTTATCCCAGGAATACAAGGTTGGTTTACAAGCCAAAAACCAGTCAATGTAATTCACCGCATTAGTAGACTAAAAAGAAAAATCATGTGATTCCCTCAGTAGATAAAGAAAAAGCATTTGACAAAATCCAACCTCATTCTTGATTTAAAAAAAAAAATCCCTCAGGAATCTAAGACTAGAACTGAACATTCTCAACCTGTTAAAGGGCATCTACAAAAGATCTACAGCTACCATCATACTATTTTTCACCTAAGACAGGTAACAGGGTAAGACTGTCCACTCTCATTACTTCTATTCACATATTAGAGGTTCCAGTCAGCACAATAAGGCAAGAAAAAGAAACAAAGAAAGTTAAATAATTTGGAAGGAAACCTAAACTTTTATTCACAAACATAAATGTTTATGTAGAAAATCCTATAGAAGCTACAAAATAACTGTTAGAACTAATAAATAAATTTAGCAATGTTGCAGGGTATGAAGTCAATATACAAAAATCAGCAGTATTTCTAAGTAATACCAGAAAACAATCATAACTGAATTAAAATATGTCTTTACAGTAGTAGCAAAATATGAAATATGGAGGGATAAATCTGAAAATAGATGTGTGTAACTTGTACACTGAAAACTACAATAACGTACTGAAGGAAATTTTTTTAAGTAAATGGAGAAATATACCATATTTAAGGATTATAAGACTCTATTCTGACATCAGTTCTCACCAAATTGATCTATAGCTTCAATGTAATCCCAATCAAAATCCAAGTGGCCTTTTCTGTAGAAATTGACAAGCTTATTATTATTTATATGGGAAATCAAAGTACCTAAAATAGGGGCTTCCCTGGTGGCGCAGTGGTTGAGAGTCCGCCTGCCGATGCAGGGGACACGGGTTCGTGCCCCGGTCTGGGAAGATCCCACATGCCGCGGAGCGGCTGGACCCATGAGCCATGGCCGCTGAGCCTGTGTGTCCGGAGCCTGTGCTCCGCAATGGGAGAGGCCACAACAGTGAGAGGCCCGCGTACCGCAACAAAAAAAAAAAAAAAAAAAAAAAAAGGTGCCTAAAATAGTAAAAAAAACTTTGAAAAAAATACAAATTTGGAATATTTCCACACCACTACTTATTTCAAGACGGATAATGTAGCAATAATCAAGACAGATTATAAAGAAAGATATATAAATAAATGGAATAAGATTCAGAAATATCCCACACATACATGGTCAATTTATTTTGAACAAAAACAATTCATTGAGGAAAGAAACATTATTTCAATGAATAGTGCTAGAATTATGGTAGAGCCTTATGTAAAAAAATATAACCTTGACTTTTCACACTATTTACAAAATTTGAATTAAAATAGATCAAAGAATAAAAGTAAAAGCTAAAACTATACAACTTCTCCAAAAAAATATAAGGAAAGATCTTAGTGATCTTGAGTTTGGTGAAGATTTCTTAAGTATGACACAAAAAGCACAAACAATAAGAGGAAAACATATCAGTAAATTTGCCTCCATCAAAACTTAAATCTATCCCTACTTTACCTCCCCACCACAAGGAAAATAAGCGTTGTGTGTTGGGATTTGGGATACAGGTATTTCCAACGATGAACATGTTAGTTGTATTATTCTTCAGGTACCTGTGCATGGAGAAGAGAGGAACACAAGCCTTATTCTCATTCTAACCCCTCTGGTCTTCTCAGCACATGCCATGCTATAATCCAGGTTAAAATGATTAGGTTTCTGTCTACTCACTGCAGGCAGTTTAAAGTCACACATTAAGAAGATTTTCCTCCTGTCAACAAAGCATTCATTTTTTGTGCCAGGATTTATTTTGATATTCCCAACGTTCCCAATTCTGCATGTTTTCCAACTATTGCCTCCCTTCCTGAAACAGTGCTAATTTGACACAGGAGTCTGTTCCTGTCAGTCATCGAATGACAAGCTTTTTATGATGTATTGTACATCATTTGTACAATATTTGTACAACTGTCACACTAGGACAGCAAGGAGGGTCACAGAAGTGCCATGTCAGCAGTGCCCCTCTCACTCCTTGACCATTTCAACTAACATGATACATGCTTTTCAGCTCTTATTACTTTCTTTAAGCAAAGACATCACACACCAATATGCATTTTTTTCTATTTTTAAATCTCATTTAAAGTAAACTATTAATTTTTGACTGCCTGAAACAACATCCACTATAAAATGTAATTCCATGTACACGCCAAACAACAACAACAAAAATCTAGTAATTAGTTCCCTGGCTTTCACTCATTTCCATTCTGTGTACATGTGGATATATAAGAACACTTTCTTGAATTCCTCTTGCCATACATATTGAATATTAATCCAGAATGTCTTTGATGTTCTTTATAGTTAGTTAATATTTGTTATATATTAAAGAGAAAACCGTTGTGGAGAGTTTTAGGATAACTCAGTTGCACAGCTTAGATCTCTGAGGACTACAAAATCAAAGAGAAAGAGGCAACCAAGCCTAAAGCAGAAGACCTGATTTGCAGTCTTACTCAACCAGTAGAAATATTTGCTTTTGCAGAAAAATCTATGTACATTGCTTAGATATTGGTGGTTTGACCGTACTTCATCCATTGATTCACCAGGCTGATTTTTTATCTTCATGTTTTCCGAGTCTTTTTTTAATCTGCTAAGTGAATTTTTCTTTTATCATTCAAGGAAGGTGAGAACAAGCTCCTTGTGTAAATACTTCTGTTCTTTGGAATAGATTAAATTAAATATGCATTAAAATTTGAGGATATGCACTTAGTGTACCATTTAGAACAGTGTACTTTTTACACACAGCTCTATAGTTTTGATTACATTTTGATAGGGTAGATAGGAAAAACACAAAAAGAGATAGAAAAACTGTGTTCCTCCACAGCATAAAACAGTTCTCCATCATGTTTAGTATTCCACCCAGAATGATTATAGAATATGAGAAACCCAGAGAATTAGATTTAATCATTAAAAACAAAACATTTTATACTTCCTAGGTCATTTTTACATATGACAATGCTCCAAACCAAGAAATTTCACACAGTTGACATCAAAATATATGGACAGCAAATGCTTCACAGTCCTATCTTTGTTTTTCAAAATCATCCATAATTGCTTGCCCACTTGCTTTTAGATGATTCATAAATGTGGATTTCCAAATAGGCCAAAAGCACAGGAGGAGGCTCCAAAGTAATTAAACCCATGGTGAAGACTGAAATAAGTTTTTTTCATCTTTTATTTCTTCCAGAAAGAAAAGTCAAATGTTTATGTTCTCTCAAAGGGGAATACATACTTTCGAGCCTTTTCAAGTTGTGGATTTTCAGTTGTTATAAATAACTTTGAAATGAAAGGGAGTATGTTTTCCTCACATACGTCTCTGTATTGTCCGCATGAGCTGAGACAAAACCAGAGGCATTCGTGATGAATTCCAACCCTCAGAGGTGTGGAAACTTCCTTCCAACCATCTACAAATGAGAGTCAATGTGCAGCTCAAGTGACTTCTCGGTTAATCACCATCTTTCAAGGACACGACGGGACTATGCATAGCCAGCCTTCTCGCTATTCTATGCAGGAAGAAATGGCTCCTGTTAACAGCTCTCCCTTCTTGGAGCACTAGACAGCAAGGAGCCCACAATGAGTGACTCGTAGAGGACAGCTTTCTATGACCATGAAGCTATGAAAACACTTCTGAAGATATTCAGTCCAGGCTAGAAAATACATTTTTACTATTAGCATAAAGATTCATATTGCACACATATCTCTAACTGTTCATCAGGACAATCTACTCTGAAAGAAGTTGTAAGTTCTAAAGAGCATTCTGCAGTGGTTTGAATGAATCATGATGAAAAACATGTCCCCTTTACAAAACAAACTACTGAAAAACATCAAATTCATGAATATGAGATAGGAATGTTTAGGGGAGCAAATAGAAAAGGGCTAAGACCCAGTGCAACTCCTTAAGACTTCTGATTTTCATTTTACAGGGTCCCATCAGTGTTTCCCATGAAACTGAGATGTTTAGCTGTGAATGTGTGTGACCACCTTTTATTGCCAAGTTTAGTTCCTAAATTTGAAGGCCTATCTAACAAGTTACCAGATAATGCCCACAATACTGGTCAAACGATCACACTCCGTTATCCTAGAGGAACTTCCTGCATGACAGTGTATTTTGTCAACAATTGCCCTGACCCCTAGACATCTTTATAGAAGAGGTACCTGAGCAGTAGATAGCAGATGTGGGCTAGTGTAGATTGGAAGGCAGAGAGTATAGTGCAAAAGAAGGGTTGGTGGGTAGAAACCAAGTAGGAAGAGAAGAGAAAACATCTTAGGCACATAGAACAAAGTGGGGAAGTAGAAAGAACACTTATTTTTTTAGTCACTTGGAAGGAGCTTCATGTTCAAATCTCATCTCTTGTGCTATGCATTGTGCTATTTGGTGCAAGGTATATATTATGAACTCTTTTCTCATCTACAAATGGGGATAATGATGCTCTTCTCATGGGATTGTTGAGTTCATTCAATGTGGAAAATATATTGCATAGAGTAAGAAGCAATAAAATAATACAAAAGTTTCTTGTATACAGGTGCGTGAATTTTAGAGCATAGAAGGCAAAGCTTGGATCATTTTCTCAAATTTCTGTTGTCTTTTTTCTGGTAAGTAGCATGATCTTCTTGACCAAGGAGAAGGAAGTCAGTATGTCCTGACCAGATTTCCAGTGACATGCAGTTCTCAAGTACAGTAAGCTCTATTTCTCTTTCTGGATTTCATGTCCATTCCTACACGTACATGATTATGGAATCATTTCAATTATTATAAGAGGCAGCGGCATTTCATTTCACGTGAATAATGATCAATTACAGTTTAAACCAGTTTCAGTTTTTTTTAAAAAAGACGCCAGAAGATAAATTAAAGGGTTACATTTTTATTTTGAGAGAGTAGAATCAAAGAAGTGCCGAGTTGCTTTTGATGCTTTTTGTATTCTTCTTTCAACTAGGCAAACCTTCATCTGTGTGTTTTGGTTTTCGTACACATTTTTTTCTACTAGACCTAAAACTATCGAGATGAATTATCACTTTCTGTTTTGCTATTTATAGCTGTACTAATTTTACTCTCATGGAATCCTACTTGACTCTTAAATGTATTAATTTTATACCACATTTAAAATAATCCCAATAATATTTAAATATAAGTAGATGCTATGTTTATTGAGATTGTCACAGTAGACAACAGCAATTGATTGAAAGTCTCCTTTGTGCCAGACATTACACATGTGCCTTCTATTCATTCTTTCATTTCCTTGTAAGAGATCTAGGGACGTCCTTCCACAGTCATCAAGGTTCAAAGGGGCCAAACCGAAAGTCACCTCTTCATCAAAGTTGACTTGCACTAATTCTTTCTCATGACAGATCACGTTCACAGGCCATAAATCAAATTAGTTCAACCTATGGTTGTTATCAGCAACTGAGTCCACACCCAGAAGGTAATCATTGATAAACATGGGCTGCCAGGATCCCAGTGGCCCCTGTCACTCCAGCCCACATCTACTCATGACTGCCTCACCAGCCAGGAGGCACAGAGGCTGCTTTACAGGGAAGTGATGACAGCAGTGTCCTACATACAGCCTTCCCTGAAGGAATGTGCAAAAGTGAAAGAGCAGGACCTTTCACCTTTTTAATCTCTACTGGCTTCTTGGCTTCACCCTACAAATATGCTCTTTCACTGTTTTCCTTCTTTCACTGTTTATAAAGGTACTCCTACATTTTATTAGCCTCCAATTATGAATGAGGTGTTTGCCACATATTTGACTCACAAAAACTTGTCATGATGATTAAAAAGCACAGTTCTGACAATTTCACTACTAGGGTTTAAACTCCACATCTGTCTGATGCCAGGGCCTATGTATTGTTTCCCACACCATCGTGTAACCTCCTAGAGATATCCAAACCAGCTCAATCCCTTTCTCAACAGACCAAAATACAGGCTAGTCTTCCCTTGTAAATTGGTATTTGTAATTTTCATATAATGTTGGGTTAGGAAATGGAATTATCTTTTGCATGTGGCTTTCATGTGGCTAGAAATGTCTTCATATAAGGATATAAGGTGTCAGGGCCATCTTGTGGAATTTACTTTAGGGGACAAGGCCATGGTCCTTTAATTCTGATTCTCTAGTCTCCTTGATGGGTATCTATAAGAAGAAGAAAACTTTAAACAGAGGATAGCTCTACGAACAAGTCTGGGAGACGAGAAAAAAAGAGTGGAGGAAGCGGAGCAGAGGAAGATGAGGAGAAGTCGGGAGTTAGGAGGGGTCTCTATTTCCAAGCCTAGTAAATAAGCATTTTTAATTAGTGGATAATTAGGTCCACTTGGTTAACCCCAACCAAGTATATTCCACCTAACCTTAAAGATCCAGATCCCTTGCTTCTGACAGACTAAGTACTCTCTACCTCAGGACATTTGCACATACTTTTCTCTGCCTGGACTTCTCTTTCCATCTATCCACATAACTCTCTCCTCTCTCAGGACCTTACTCAAATCTTACTTTCTCAGTGAGAATTTCCTAGATTTCTATTTTTTAAATTACAGCAACACCTACCTCCCTGCACCCTTCCTCTTCTCCTTTGCTGCTTTATTTTCTCTATTGCACTTATCACTATCTTACATACTATATAGTTCACTTTTTTATTTTACTTTTTGTCACCTCTTCCCACTAGAATGCAGTCTCCACGAGGATAAGGATTTCTGTTCACTGCTATATCCCCAATACCCAAACAAGAGCTGGCATACAGTAGGGGATCTAAAATGTTTGTTGAATGAATGGATGCATTAGAAGATAAGTCTACCTCTATCCAAGTCCCTTCACTGTACAACTACTCGGTAATGTGATACATTCTGGGCAAAGTTGGGTTTTTCTTGTAGTGGCTAAGCCCCATCTCAGTCCAGTGGGACCTCTTTTCCTTGGTCTTGGGCCTGTGGGTAATCAGGAAGATGTTTATTCCAGAGTTACACATTACCCCTGGGCCGGAAGCTGGTTCTTACCAGGACATCTCTGCCCAGGCACTGAGAGTAATGCTCAGGACAAGAATAATGTTCATGATTCTCATACTATGAATGGTAGGGATGAGAACAGCTGCTTAAGTCACCAGTGCTTAAAGTCGACTTCTCAGAATCCAGGATAAAGGGTTGAAATAGCTATTCTCAATCTGCCTTATCATTTTCAGATTACAAAACTTTAGTCCCACAGGCCATATAAGGTTGACTGCTTCAGAAGGGCCCAGGATATCATTACATTCCCATTTTAATTAGTGAACACCCTAACTCTTTTAAAAGCCAATTTCCATTACTGTATATTTGGTGCTATTTAGTGAACATACTCATTTTGCCTTAAAAAACTAAGGACTCTAACAATATGGTTTTGTTTTTCTTTTCTTTTCTTTCTTTTTTTTTTTTCTTTTGATACTTGCTTAGTATACTTGGCTTGAAACTCAATGAAATGAAACAAAGATTTACAAAATGTCATTCCCTGTTGGCCTTTCCCAAGAATAATTTGTACTGGAGTTGGCTGCAAGGGTTAAACACAGAGTATGCTCACAGCTCAGATTTCATAAGAAGGGAAATGTATGGTGTGTCTCCAAGGAATGGCAAACCCAAGAAGCTGAAAGGAGACTTGAGAGAAATTCAACAAGTGCAAATTTTAGTTGTATTTTATTACAAAGCAAACAGGAAATCCAACATTAAATGTAACAGCATCACATGAGATTCATCAGAAAAGATTTCATTTAATGAATTCTTGGTAAACCTATAGAGATCTCAGTAGATGGCTGTAAACCTAAAAGATAATTATGGTAAAAGCTTATTTTTAAAGTTTATAAAATTGACTAAAACAATGGGCTGAACCCCAAGGGGCAAATCCACCCATGCCAACAGACACAGTCTCTGGAAACTTTCCCAGGACCATCTCCACAAGTCAGCAGCAGCCCCTTGCCTCTTGTCTGGTGAATTAAGGCAGCTTCACAGTGGGTCACAAAAAGCTAACCCAAAACTGGGGTGCTAATTTAAAATTTTACCACACATCTGAAAGCAAGCTCTAGTTCCTTATATGGCATCTTGGAAGAGACTGAATAATGTATATTGATGAGGTTTTTACTCTGGGTTAGAACCTTATGAATTTAAAGTGGGATCACTCTAAATGGATTACCAGTCAACACCGTTTCCCAATGTGTGGTCCTAAGGCTACTCAGTCAGCCTCCCCAAGGCGAAGAGGATATAGTGGGCTCTTGTTAAAAATGAAAATCCACAGGCCTTAACCTAGACCCACTGAATACAGAATCTCTGAGCATGCGGCCCTAGAACCACCAGGTTCCCTGTAATCCTGACATTTGCCGAAGTGTAGGGCCAAAGCTAGAGTGAGTCCCAATTTTAACTGCATATAGAAACACCTGGGTAGCTTTCAAAGTAAAGCCTGGTCCCACACCCAGAAATTCTGTTGAATTGTTTGGGTTGAAGCCTGGACATTGGGATTTTTAAGAATCATCTTTGGATGATTCTAACAGATAGGCAAAGTTAAGATTTACTGTAGGGCCTCCCTGGTGGCGCAGTGGTTGAGAGTCCGCCTGCCGATGCAGGGGATACGGGTTCGTGCCCTGGTCTGGGAGGATCCCATATGCCGCGGAGCGGCTGGGCCCGTGAGCCATGGCCGCTGGGCCTGCGCATCCGGAGCCTGTGCTCCGCAGCGGGGGAGACCACAACAGTGAGAGGCCCGCATACCGCAAAAAAAAAAAAAAAAAAAAAAAAAGATTTACTGTAGTATCACAGATGTAGAAAACAAACTTATGGTTATCAGGGGATGGGGGAAGGGGAGGGATAAATTGGGAGACTGGGATTGACATATACACACGACTATATATAAAATAGATAACTAATAAGAACCTACTGTATAGCACAGGGAACCCTACTAAATACTCTGTAGTGGCCTATATGGGAAAAGAATCTAAAAAAAAACTGAAACTAACACAACATTGTTACTACAAATCAGCTCTCAGACAAATCCCATAATTTGAAGAAATGAAGACTTTGTTCGGAAAATGAAGAGGAAAACTCGAAGATCCATAGGGAGAATAAGGCAGAAGATGACATGTGTTAGAGGTCGTTTACCTACTCTGTGGGAGTTCCAGGTCTTGAGCACTCACATGCCTAGGTGTTTAATGACCTCCATGATACTTAGTTGTTCCCATTGCTGAAATGGACCTTTGTCTTATTAAATACTTAGAGGATAGATTTCTTTTTAATGCTATTTCACAAGTGGATTTTCCTGTAGAATGTATTGTCAGGTCACTTCTTTGAATTTTTAAATGGCACAAGAGGACTACACTTGCAATACTTTAAAAAAACAAAAATGCTGGTGCACAGTGGACCAATGGCCCTCTTCAATCATCCTAAGGAAAGGAGAAACTCCCCACGGCAACTCTATCAAATGAAAGTACTATGGGTAAGGAGGAGATGAGTGGGAGAAATAAAAGCATTTGCTGAATTCTAGAGTCACTTCCTGACACCTTTTCATCAGCTAAGATATTTTTAGCCCAAGAAGGAAAGGCAGGAATTCTCATTTTTTTTGTCCCTTTTCTACATCTGACTCACAGTGGCCTGAGCAAGTTGCTGCCTGCCTGGGTTAGTTCTTTTCTCTCAAAAATGGAGATAATGATACAGGGTTTCAGCCACTTAATCCCAGGGATGGTGCTAGGATTAATGAGAGTGTTTTGGAAAGAAAAGGAAAAACAAGCCTTTGATCAAAGATGTGGGGTAGGTATAATATTTTATTATAAACACTAATAATGGGCCTTATGTTCCTGATGCCTGGGGAGCAAACCATTTCCCTCTTGACCTGCATTAACACTTGGACCCAAGGGTGTTAATTAGAACACAGAGGTATGTACTGAATGGCACCCTAGGGGCCTAAAGGAGTTAATCCATCTCCAAAAGGTGACTAATTTACCTTCTACCCCGAACCCTTCCCACACTAGGCTCCTGTCGATTATTATTAGTGTAGAATAACTGCACCCTCCTTACAGGTCTATTGGGCCCCATGTGCTTCCTCCAATTTACTTAATAGAACATCTGAAAGTCCTATTGGAATAATTACCTTCTATTTAAATATTTGCTCTTAACTCATTGGTGGGAACAGCCCCAAACTAGTAATGATTACCTGTGACAGTTTATAAGTTGTGCTATTTCCTGTCTCATCATCAAGATAAAGTTTTTCACAGCGTGCACAGAATACATCTGTTCTCTTTAGGTGCCCTACTTTTTAAAATCTTCCTCGTCCTCCTTAGCCCTTCTCCAATGCCTTTTGCGTTTTGGTTGACAGCTCATGCTTCTTTCTCCCTTCACTGAACCAAACCTCTCACAACTTAGCATAGAAGCCACCAAGATGCTAGCCAAGTCACCTAGATTCTGGCCTCTACCTACCAATCTTCTTTAAAGCGAACAAAAAGCAAATAGGCACTTAGTACATGGTGGTGATGATCATAAAAATCATGATTTTAACGTAACAGTGTCATTTAACTTGGAACAATCCTCCCCTTGATAGCCATCCTGCTCCCTCATTTTTCATCATAATTATCAGCATCAGTGTTAAGTAGAAGGCAGAGAATCCTGAGGAACTCTTGTACAGTTAGTAACCCGTCTGACCTTTACCAAGCAAATATGTCTCAGAGATCATCTTATTTATTTTAACATATTGTGACTGATATATGGGCTTAAGTGCATGACCAGCATATACAGCACGTTGAAAACCCTAATAATGAACACAAGTGTGGTGCTTATGTTAGGGGAAACACTGACCGAAGCCACCTGCCCTGGCCAGGCACCACAGTAACCACTTGCATGAATTATCTTACAACAGGAGGTCCTGGTAGGGAACGTGGAACTAACAGGCTACCACCAACCGGAAGAATTTGGGAAAGGTCAAAAGGAGAGAGGAGACGCCAGTCCATATGTCCTACCAACCTCCCAGAATCCTTCTCGCTGGAATCCATCTTGCCTGAGTGATGCGCACACCACCAGGAAGGACCCTGAGTCAGAGTGATTGGCCAGAGACAACCCGGAAACTAACCCCATTCCCATAAAACCCGAGACTGTGAGCCTCATGGCAGAGCAATTCTCCCAGGTTCCCTTACTCTGCTGCTCTCTGCCCGGGCGCCCCTTCCCAATAAAGTCTCTTGCTTTGTCAGCACCTGAGTCTCCTCACACAATTCATTTCTGAGTGTTAGACAAGAGCCCACTCTCAGACCCTGGAAGGGGTCCCCTTCCTGCAACACTTACAGAGCATCTGAAATGGTGATTTATGAAGCCCAGACAGCTGGGTGGGATCACCTTAGCAATCATCTAATCCAAACTTTTACCTTAAGATAGAGTAACCAAAGCCCAGAAAGATGAAGTGGCTTCCTCAAAGATCACATCTCCCCATTCATGGCTCCCTCCACTAGTAAAGGCGAGGTGTGGAAAAGGAAAGTACTTGATTTGAAGACAACTGCAGTCAGCTAGGAAGATTTCTAGAGATTTGATAGGAAAATCACCTTGGGGTAATGCCAACTTTTTCCAAATCAAATTGAAATATTACTCTGAACCACAGTATCAGCCCTAGTCTCACGTGGAGTTGAATTTTATTTTTCTTTAACACAAACTAATCTCATAGAGAGATAATTAACGACTTAGGTAAATAAGATAGAAGAGAGAGAAGCTGGCGTGAATGGATTTAAAATGTGTATACAGGCACATGTTTATGTTAGCCTGACTGACTCTACACCTACCCTGCATTCCTGACACCAGCAGACAAAGAAAACCTCTCATAGATCAATTTGATAACAAGGAATTCCCAAACTCTCCCTAAAGTATTAATCTTGAGTTCCTGAGAAGCAGAGCTTGTCACGGAGGCTTGCAGGGCATCTTAATGACCTGGCAAGAAAGGAGCTGTTATAGGGTGATGACTAGACAGGGAAATAACTAGACAGATGATAACTTTTGAGAACAGGAAGTGCAGTGGAGACTTGCCTCCACCACCTCATGTATAACAAGGTTACATTGAGATTCCTCCAACTCTTGATCGCTTTTCTGCTCATCCACCACTCGCTTCCTGAAGTAAATGTGAAAGGGAAGAAATGTGAGTAGTTCTTTAAAAAAAAAACAAAAAAACACTCTTCAGGAAAGTTTCCAAAAGTAATTCTACCTTTGCTAAAAGCAAAGAATTATATGTGCTTTTGACTGAATCATAAGGCTTCAGAAAATACTTAGGAGAGTTGATAAAGAACCTTTTTAATATACGTGACTAAACAAGCTTTTAAGCTGCAATATTTTATTCTTTATTTCTTCTCTTTCTCATAACTATCTTTAACCTCCAAAGACTGCCTTTTTATAGCCTGTCAGTAAATGTTTTTTGCAGGGAATGATCTTTCAGGAACTCTGAAATAAGCATTGAGGTACTGCCATCAACTGTGACCAACTCCAACCCTAATGAAGAATTTAAACCAAGAAGTGAACATATAAGCCTACTGACTTGTAGTTAAGAGAATTTAAAATAAACTATTTCATGGGTTTTTTTCTTCATTATATCTGAAACCGAACAGGACCCTGTGGGTCTCCTGGACACGGAAGCCTTTTTGTCTCCCTTTTCTTGTAGGCAAGACTCCAGCATCCATGATCTTCCTGGAGTGCCAAAGGGCAGATTCCACACTTGCTAACAAGGGAGGAGCAGCCAAGAATCTGCCTGAGGCCAGATTAAAGGGACCAGAGAGGCTCATCAAGATTAGGAGACCCACAACCTGAGACCTTGCGCACACCTTAATCTTGTCAGTAATTCCACCCTTGAACTATTGCTCTAAAACTCATCGTCAAATCCTCCCGGGTGGGGACACATAGTTTTTGAGAGCAGGATCCTGCTGTGGCCCCCTTCACCTGGCAAAGCAATAAAGCTATTCCTTTCTACTTCACCCAAAACTCGGTCTCCGAGATTCAATTTGCCACCGGTGTACAGAGAAGCTGAGCTTTCAGCATCATATCCACAAAATTTCTGTGGTGCTTCTTTACCATTTGATATTAAGTCCACATTACTTTCTATTACAGTAAATAGATTGCCAGCTTTACCCCTTAGTGTATTACAGGTAAATTAAGTAAAGCACGTCTTCAAATAAAAAAAGAAAAATCCTTCATGATTCAAAATGAAGCACCAAATTGGGCTACATACTTTAGAGCAATAGCTTAAAATATGGTCTGCAGCCTAAATGCTAAGACACTGTTTAAATTTTACCCCATGAAATAATATAATGTTGGGCAGTAGTTGGTTACCTGGTGCTCACTTCACAAATACTCCAATTAATTGACAAAGCTTTTCTATTTGAAGCTCCAAGAGATTTTATTGATGCTTTTTCATAGAAATTCTCCCTAGGAGGACTAATTATCATGGTCAAATCTGTACTTTTTGAAATAAGGTTGTGGTATATGATCAAATTCACAAACAGGTGCATTTCTATACACTAACAATAAACTGTCTAAAAAAGAGTTAAACAATCCCATTTACAATAGCATCAAAGGAACAAAATACTTAAAAATAAATTTAACCAAGGAAATGAAAGATCCATACACTGAAAACTATCAGACACTAATGAAAGAAATTGAAGAAGACACAAATAAATAAATGGAAAGATATCTTGTGTTCGTGGATCAGAGGAGTTAATATTGTTAAAATGTGCTACTATCCCAAGCTATCTACACAGATTCAGTGCAATCCCTATCAAAATTCCAGTGGCATTTTTCAAAGAAATAGAAAAAAAAATCTATAACTTTTCATAGAATCACAGGAGACCACAAATGGACAAAGTAATCTTGAAAAAGAACAAAGCTGGAGGCATCATGCTCGCTAATTTCAAACTATATTACAGAGCTATATTAATCAAAATAGTATGGTACAGGCATTAAAATAGACACATAAACCAATGAAACAGAATTGAGAGCCCAGAAATAAGTCCACACATATATGGTCAGCTAAGATTTGACAAGGTAGCTAAGAATACTCAATAAGAAAAGAACAGTCTCTTCAATAAATGGTGTTGGGAAAAATGGATATCCATGTGCAAAAGGATTAAATTGGACCCCTATCTTAAACCAATCACAAAAATGGATTAAGACCTTAAATATAAGACCTGAAACTATAAAATTCCTAGAAGAAAGCGTAGCAGGGAAGCTCCTTGACATCAGTCTTGGCATTTACTTTTTTGGATACGACACCAAAAGCATAAGCAGCAAAAGCAAAAATCAACAAGTAGGACTAAACCAAACTAAAAAGCATCTGCACAGCAAAAGAAACCACCAACAAAATGAAAAGGCAACCTACAGAATGACAGAAAAGATTGCAAATCATATATCTCACAAGGAGTTAATATCTATAACATATAAGGAATTCAACTCAATAGCAAAAACAAATAAACAAAAACCAAAATCAATCTCATTTTAAAAAATGGGTAGAGGACCTAAATAGATTTTTTCCAAAGTACATGAAAAGATGCTCAACATCACTAATCATCAGGGAAATGCAAATCAAAACCACAATGAGGTATCACCTCACATCTGTCAGAGTGGTATTATCAAAAGAGAGAGAGAGAGAGAGAGAGAGAGAGAGAGAGAGACATGCTGGCAAAGATGTGGAGAAAAGGGAACCCTCTGGCACTGTTGGTAGAAATGTAATATGGTGCCATCATTATGGAAAACAGTAAGGAGTTTCCTCAAAAAGTTAAAAATAAAACTACCATATGATCCAGTAATCCTGCTTCTGAGTACATAACCATAGGAAATGAAATCAGGACCTCAAAGGGATATCTGTACCCCCATGTTCATTATTATGAACATGTAGCATTAATCACAATAGCCAAGATATGGAAATAACCTAAATGCCCATCAACAGAGGAATGGGTAAAGAAGATGGATAAAGAAGATGCCAGATGCAAAGGGGTGGGGAATATGGGGAGATATTGGCCAAAGTATACAAACTTTCTAAGATGAATGAGTCCCAGGAATCTAATATATAGTATGGTGACTATAGTCAACAATACTATATTGCATACTTGAAAGTTGCTATGAGAATAAAGCCTTAATGTTCTACCATAACAACATGGTATGTGAGGTAAAGGATGTGTTAACTTTCCTTATTGTGGTACACATTTCACAATATTTTTGTGTATCAAATCATCACATTGTACAGCTTAAACTTACCCAATGTTATATGTCAATTATATCTCAATAAAGCTGGAAAAACAAAGTTTATAAATTCACGAGCTGAGGGGCTTCCCTGGTGGCGCAGTGGTTGAGAGTCCGCCTGACAATGTAGGGGACACGGGTTCGTGCCCCGGTCCGGGGGGATCCCACATGCCGTGGAGCGGCTGGGCCCGTGAGCCATGGCCGCTGAGCCTGCGCGTCCGGAGCCTGTGCTCCCCAATGGGAGAGGCCACAGCAGTGAGAGGCCTGCGTACCGGAAAAAAAAAAAAAAATTCACGAGCTGATCTTGATCAAAATCACAAGATGATGACAGGACCAAAATTGTATGAAACTTTTGAAAAAATGGAAACAGCAATTGTCACTTGGTTCTTATCTAGCTCTCATATAGCTAAGAAATAGTCATGTAATCAAAAACCTGAAATAAACTGGAAACACCTCCAAAAAGCCAAACTACATAGATGTAACTTCTTGCACTGATATGTGAGCACTTCATTTGTAAAAATGCACATTAAAGTAACTCCGAGCCAATTTTTCTCACTTTGGGCATAATTTTATTTGGCTCAGTAATCTGTTTCTCTGAGACATAATATAATAAAAGCAGAAAACTAGAAAGGGGCAGTAGAGTTTGGGAGAGTCATTGAAAGCAATAAAATATATTAGCTGACATAGCTTAACAGGGAGGAATAGATTTTTTAATAGAACTATAAGAAAAAATCTTAGAACCCAAAATGCAGCATGGAATAATTTAGCGAAAGGACAGAGATCCTCAGAAGTCCCAGAGAACATTTTTATATTAGACCATAATAACAATTATATATACTAATGGCCCTGGATCATCAAGAAATGGTTCATTTATTATTATAAATCCTATTTTCTAAGGTGTAGAAGTGCCAAATATATTCTTATCAAAAGAAATAAAAATATTAAGGTTTCAGGACTATTCATGATTCCCTGAAAATACTAAACATTGTCGTAAAGTGGATCACTATGTCAACAAAACAAAAACTAAGTGATCATGGCACTTAGCTTATATTAAATTGAAACACAGTCAAAAATCTAGTGAACTGAGAATTCCAAAAGACACGTAAAGCTCTGAGAAGGAGCATTCCAGGCAGCAGGGAGCAAATGCCATGACTCCAAGACAGAAACAAACCCAAGCCAGTTGTCAGGGCTGCCATGACGTGACCAAAGGGACAGTGGTATGAGAAAGAATGGATAACTAATAAGGTGTCGCATCACATACAGAGTTTGGATTTCATTCTAATTGCAAAGAGAAAACATTGTAAAGTTTTAAGGCAAGCAAAAATGCTAACTGATGCATTTTTTCATTTTTTCAAGTTCTATGACTGCTGCATAGAGAATGCATTGTAGTGGAGTGAAATAGAAAATGGGAAGTGAGAAATCATTAAGATTTTCATCAAGAATTTCTAAAGGCTGAAGTCCCATTCATGAAGATAACCTACAGAGGTGTTTGAGATACTGCTCCGGGCAGAAACTTACCAATTTGGGGGCAGAAGGTATTTTCCAAAGGAGAGTTTTCTACCTAGTTTTCATCTTTCACTCCACTGACTCTTTCCAGAGTTTGATTTTAGAAATGTGACTGATCTAAAACTTAATACGGACACAATTTAAGAACTTAACAATTCTTGAGCCACTACTCTTTCAATCTATGAATTATTTTCTGGCAGAGACCTGAGACCAAATTGTTTAGTACTAAAATAGGAGCTCTGAAATTCCTTCAAGTCCTTGACCTTTAGATATAAGACCAACAATAAGACATTTCTAGCTAAATATTTTATGAATTAAAGGATGATCTCTTTCACTGTCCTGGGTTTCAATCCCCACTCGAATTCCCAGGTTTAAGGCAATACCACCTTTCTAGATGAGTGAATGGCTTGAAAAAGAGAAAACAACTTGGATTTTCTTTTTATTAAGATAAAGAATCTTTCTATTCCTTACTCTCTTTGTAGATTCCTTTAGGAAGAACTCCAGTGAAAGCTGAACTGGAAGAAATGTGATCAGTTTGCCAAAAGAATATGACTAGCTTGCCAACTTGATGGGAATGGAGGTATTATGTTCCAGCTGTCATAGTAAGATTTTAGTTTCTAGAGTCCTTCTAAGTGCTCCCAAGCTCTTCAAGAAGGCCAAGGAAGATTTTACAAGTATCAAAGTGTTCACCCACACATGGGCACTAAGGATGGCCAAATAGTAGATGAGTCATTATTTATCCAAGTGTAATATGGTGGGGCACAGACGAACTGGCCACCATCCTGCTTCCAACACACAGGCAAGATCTGGAAGAATCAATAAGCAAATGACTGCATTTCGTCAGTAGATGTGTCATTACAGCTACTAATTTAAATTTAGAGCTATGTTCACGTATCTATGAAAATAGAAGTTAATAAATTATCGCAACTTCCTAAACTGCAAGCTCCAAATTATCTAAGAGATGGTACCCTGTGCTGTGCACCCCGTGGGATGTTTGTAACAAAGGAAAACTGTATTCCTTTATTCAAAATTTTCCAAAGCACCTATCAAGAGAGAGAAGACCCCCTGGCCACTGATCCCAGTGCTCATTCTCCTCATACAGACCCTTGAAATTAACTTCCATTCCTCTCATAAATAGCAAAGCATGTCAGCCCTGGTCACCATTGCCTGGCTTCACATCCTGGCTCTATCTTACCAGCTGTTTATCCTTGGGCAAGTGATTCAGTTTACTCATCTGTAAAAGAGAGTAATAATAGTACCTACCTCAAAGGGTTGTCAGGAAGATTATATGAGTTTATGAGTTTATGAGTTTATGATTATATGAGTTCATATGTGACACATATGAAAAGAGTCTCTGGCATATAGTAAATCTAATAAATGTTAATTAATATCATCCCTACTTTCATCAGTCACCACCAAAATTGTAGCACCACCAAATAAAACAAATATGTTCCCTAATACCTTGAGAAAGTAGATGTCTGCAACCAACAGCATTGACATCATCCAGGAGCTTGTTAGAAATGCAGAAACTCTATCCTCACCCCAGATTTACTGAATAACAATCTGCATTTGAACAAGGCCTTTTAGATACACATTATAATTTGAGAAGTGCTACTCTGGCACACCAGCTGCCCGTAATAGCTATACTTCCTTCCCCAGAGCTGCCCTCCCCCTATGCCCTCTAGAATTATTGTTCCAAAATCAACAAACTCTCTATAACCTTCTCTAGATGTTCCCCCATCCCCTTACCACACCTGAACCCCAGCGTTCCCTTAAACATACAATTTTCTCTACAAACTTCTGCAGTGATGACTGCTTCTTTCCACACTTCAAGGACATCAGGGTTAGAAAGTGAAGTTACCATCTTCCTTCTTCCCAGCTGCGGTCCTTCTCCTTTGCTAGCAAAACAATCTGTTCTTTTGGGGCCATGCCATTTGATGCTACAACTTTCTCCTACTCTGTGCCTCTGGGCTTCAAATTTTTCATCCACTCCCTTTCACCCACCAGCCTTTGCCACCTTTTCTTCCCAAGATGTTGCCATCTCTTTGGAGAATGACAAGAACCACAGGGACAATCTAACAATTGGCCTCTCAGCTTCTTAACCATTTGTTTCCAGTAACCTTCTCCAACATTTTTCACATCAGCACGTTTCTGGGTTCCATCTGGAACCTTGTCATCATCTGGAATTGCTCCAGTCCCAAAAGCTTTAATTGAAGCACCCCATTTTCTGATTATAACCTCTTTTTCATCTAAAAGAGGTTATGCTTGCTGCGACTATTCTTCCACAACCTCATTGATCTTTCTAATCTCTCTCCTTATCAAATTTAGATTCTGTGCTCTATCTTATTCCGAAAATATTGCTGCCAATTGCCTAGCGATGCATGACCAATATCCAAATCTCCCTACAGCTATTCTCATCTTCCTTCCTGTGACAGTAAAGGAGTTGACCTTTATATTATATAAGGCCAATCCCTCCACTTTGCTCTGAATGCTATGCTGTTCACCTTCTCAGGAACCTCAGGAACGACTGATTAACTTTTTTCTCTCTTTAATATTCAATTCCCCCGATCAAATGGATCTTTGTCATTGGCTTTTAAGCACAGTCAAGTTTTTTCCATTAAAAAGCAGACAAAACTTTTCTTAACCTACACCTCTTTCTCATCTCCTTTGTAGATATCTTTTCTCCTTTACAAAAATATTCTCAAAAGATTTTTTACTCATTGGTTCCATTTACTTGCCACTGACATATTCCTCAGCCCACTTCAATCTGACCATGACCGCTAAGTGCTCTGATATCTTACAGTTCTAACGAAGAATTTTTGACTTTGTCTTCCTTGCTCTATTATCTTTAAGACTGTTGGCCAGTCTCTTTAACTTAAAGCACCCTTTTCCCTTGGCTCTAATGATGTTCACTGTTCTGGCTTTCCTTCTATCTCTCTGACTAATCCTTCTGCATCTCCTTTGCACAAATGTGCAAGAAAGAGAGATACTGTTACTGTTATTGACATTTTTAGAGCTGGAAGAGATTGTAAATATACATTATCTTCTGTATTTATATTTGTTTTAAAGATCAGCTGTATACTTAAATTAATATCATTTAGGTTGTCTTATTATAATCGTTTTCAATTCTTATTATATGACAATCTTCTGCACGAGTTATCAAATCTATAAATTTCCCCTTAACAAATCCAAATTTAGTTCACCTCGACAAACCCAAAGTTAGCATGCCCCTTTTATCACCTTGTAGTATAAGTTTGCAATTTTGTGTTTTGACCACAGACATATTGATCACTCAAATCGATAGCTAGTGGGAAGCAGCCGCATAGCACAGGGAGATCAGCTGGGTGATTTGTGACCACCTAGAGGGGTGAGATAGGGAAGGTGGGAGGGAGATGCAAGAGGGAAGAGATATGGGGATATATGTATATGCTTAGCTGATTCACTTTGTTATAAAGCAGAAACTAGCACACCATTGTAAAGCAATTATACTCCAATAAAGAAGTTAAAAAAATAAAAATGTTTAAAAAATAAAATAAATTTTAAAAAATATTTGAATACCCTTTCATTCACATGGACTGTTTATATATGCTCCCTCTTAAGTTAAAATGGCACACTGTAATACCTGCAGGTGATAGGGAACTGGATATTGGACATTTTGGAAAAGATTAAATGAAAAACAACAGTAAGGAGATACTTTTGAACTCTCCTTCCAATAAGAAGCAATAATTCCTTAGAAAATTAGCTCTAAATGCTACCCCTCCAACTGTGGATTTTCTAAGTCATAACGACCTTTTCCCACAGTATTTGTATACAAATGTTCTCCCAGGAACAATGTGAAATTCAGGTAGTTTACTTCCCTTCGAACAGACAAAAGGAAAGAATATAAATAAAAAGAGCTGAGATACTTTTGGTAACTAGAATTATATGTTTGTCTTAGTAACACAACGAAATCCATTATTTTAACAAGCTGAACATCGTTGTCAAAGCAACTCTTAAGTATTCATCAGTCATGAGAATTTCCCACACTACAAGAGAAGCTTCTCCATGAGTTGCATGTCCTCAGGGACAAGATCAATGTCTGACCTGGGGGGCCTCTCTGTTCCCTTTCTCTGTGACACAGTGAACAGAGGACCTAGGTTTGAATCATTCTGCTTCCACCTATGAGTGGCTGGCATTGGGCATGATATCCTTTGTTAAAGCTTTCATTTTATCACTTGTGAAATGGGGAAAGCAGTGTTTTTCTCACATAGTGGCTATAAATATTACATTAAATATTGTAGCAGAGATGAGGCATAGACCCAAATATTTGGGGAAAATATTTGAAGATCATTAAAAGCCAAAATGCAGGTGGCAGGAAGCATCAGGTCAAGGAGGATTGTAGGCTTGCCTAGAAAACGTGCCACGTGGGGATAATCTAGTAGGCGCTCTGTGAAATAGAATATACGTATATTGGTTTCTGTCTCCAAATCCCACAAAGACCTCCTAAAACCCTTGTCATTTCCTAAGTGATAAGAGCACCAGAAGCATCTATTTTTCTAGTATTTGGTCTTTGACCTTGGTTCCTGCCACCAAGTTCCTAAATCCCTTGGAATTGCCTGGGTGATAGGAGTGTCTTGTTCTAAAGAGGTGACTCTGGGTGGGCTCTGAGCGGGGCTGCTCACCAGAAAGACCAAGCCATGAAGAGATGCTTGGAATTTTCAGCCCCTCCCCCCATTCTCCAGAGAGGGGACAGGGGCTGGAAATGGATTTTATGATCCATCATGCCCATGTGATGAAGCCTCCATAAAAATCCCCAAAGTTTGAGGTTTGGAGAGCTTCTGGGTTGCTTGCTGAACACATGGAGGTGCTGGGGAAGTGGTATGCCCAGAGAGGACGTGGAAGTCTTGCACTCCTTCCCACATATCTTGCCCTGTGCATCTCTTCATCTGGCTGTTCATCTGTATCCTTCGTCACATCATTTATTACATCATAAAATGATATATTGAAGTGTTTCCCTGAGTTCTGTGAACTCTTCTAGCAAATAATCGAATCCGAGGGGGAGAAAGTCATGGAAAACTCCACTTTGCAGCCAAGTTGAACAGAAGCTGTGGGTAAGCTGGGGACCTACCACTTGTGATTGGCATCTGAAGTGGGGGGCACACTCAGGTCAGCCTTTGACCTGTGGGATCTGATGCTACTTTCTGTAGGGAGTGTCAGAATTGAGTTGAATTGTTGGACATTCAGCTGGTATCACAGAGACTTGCTTGGTGTGGGAAACACCGACCCCCCCAATCTGGTGTCAGAGTGTGGCAGGAGTGTGAGAAGGAGAGAGACACACAAGAGGGAGAGTCAGTGTTTCCTAACTCAGGCTCCAAAAGGCCATGTGTTCAAACAGGTGGAGTGAGTGGTAGAGAGAGTAAAAGGGACAGGCAGGTAAAAAACATAATGTAAATCTTGGGCAAGATCCCATGAGACAGGCATTAGCAATGCAATGTTGGTGCCTACGGGCTATTCAGGAAAGGACCCAGGTATGGGGAACTGGGTTAGTGATTCAAGGTGCAAGAGAAAAAGGGACATTTTTCAGAGGCAAGAGGAAAGTAGATATGCTCCATAAGAAGACAAATCTCTACACTGAAGAACACAAGGACCTGGAATCTGACAGTCTCAATGAGGAGGAAGAATAGCTTTACATAAAACACGTAAATAAAAATTAAATACTAGGGTGTGTAGTGATGACTACGATACCACTCACTGGGTGGTAGAATAGCTTTAAAATGCTTCATGAAGGTTATAAGATCTCACTGGGAGCCTTCAGGGCTTAGAGGGAAGGCAGGTATTCTGGTATTCAGCATCACAAGATAATACGGAGTCAGGAAAAGAAATAACTGAGGTAGCTGTCTGTTAAAGAGATAGGAAATGTAAGCAAGGAGCACTCCATTTCCACAGAAATGTTCATTGCCATCTCCTTCAGAAATGAAAGAGAAAGGACAGGGGGAAAAGGAACAGGGCAAGTAGTTATTCAAAACAGGTGTCTTTGCACCTTTTTTTTTTAATAAAAAGATTAACTTGGTTGCTTCCACGTCCTGGCTATTGTAAATAGTGCTGCAATGATCACTGGAGTGCATGTGTCTTTTTGAATTATGGTTTTCTCAGGGTATATGCTCAGTAGTGGGATTGCTGGGTCACATGGTAGTTCTATTTTCAGTTTTCTAAGGA
Organism: Mesoplodon mirus; assembly: GCF_964341445.2. Lineage (NCBI taxonomy): Eukaryota > Metazoa > Chordata > Mammalia > Artiodactyla > Ziphiidae > Mesoplodon > Mesoplodon mirus. The sequence continues at coordinate 7,924,793 of NC_138977.1, read as the reverse complement.
ACCTCCATACTGTTCTCCATAGTGGCTGTATCAATTCACATTCCTGCCAACAGTGCAAGAGGGTTCCCTTTTCTCCACACCCTCTCCAGCATTTATTGTTTGTAGATTTTTTTTATCATGGCCATTCTGACCAGTGTGAGGTGATACCTCATTGCAGTTTTGATTTGCATTTCTCTAATAATTAGTGGCCAAGAGGCACATCTTTTCATGTTCCTCTCGGTCATCTGTATGTCTTCCTTGGAGAAATGTCTATTTAGGTCTTTCACCCATTTTTTGATTGGGTTGTTATTTTGGTTTTTTTTTATATTGAGCTGCATGAGCTGTTTGTATATTCTGGAGATTATGGGAACTCTGCTTGATGCTCTGTGGTGACCTGGATGGGAGGGAAATCCAGAAGGGAGGGGATATGTGTATACATATGGCTGATTCACTTTGCTGTGCAGCAGGAGCTGGCACAACATTGTGAAGCAACTATACCCCAATTTTTTTTAAAAAAAAAGAAAGAAAAAGATTAACTTGGGAATTTCCTATTGAAGTAAGGCTTTTCCTCTCCACAGTTTACTGCTGATTATCAGTTTCCTGGTTGTACTATTATATTTTATGTGGAAGAAACTCTCTCTAGGTTATTACGTAAGTCAGTGAGAAGAGTCAATTTATGGTCAGTATTTTTGGTAAATTAAGTTTAAGATGATTATGGAAGCAATTTCTCACAAATTCTCTGTATCCTGATCTTGACTAATAAAGCACAGAAATACAAAACTCTCACACATTTTTCTCATTCACCAAACCTATTCTCATGTGAATAGAGTCAAAAGCCTTCACTACCTATTTATTAGACACACCTCAAATCACTCCCCCCAACCCCACTCCCAGATCCCCAAGCCCTCTTCCCCTCACAGGAACTTGTGGCTGGATTTTTGTCTCAGCCTCTGAGACCCATCAGTCCTTAAAAACCACACTTTAGTTCAAGTTTACTGCCACTTCCGAAAACTAAGGCTTCACTTCCACAACCTCGTTGACACCTAATTGCCTGCCTTGCTCCTTTTTAATCTGTGACTCAGTAAATGACTCAGAATTCAGATCTTCCAGAACTAGGAACCTGTCTTGCCTTTGCCAATCCCGGCCCCAGGGTGTGTGCCCAGTTCCTGGCTGGTCTTTCCTATCCCTCTGCAGTTAACCTGCCCAGAACCCATCATGTCACAGGAAGCAACACCCTCAGGCTACTGGCCTTTTTTCACTGGGAAAGAATTAAACCACGGCCACGATGCATGCTGATCTTTCAAACAAAATGCAATTGCCTCTTCCCTCTTCTTCATCAGTGGCCCAAGAATTTGTCCTACAGTCTATATTGTGTCACTGATTACTTTGTTCACTGCTATAGGTTAGTGCTTGAGACAATGGCATGGAATATGTTCACTCTTTACTAGCCTTTGTTAGGAGAAATAAAGACCAAGAGAGAATTGGCTCAGACCCTCCATGTTGCTGGAATTATGATATATAAACATGTGAGCAACAGAGGTACCAAAAATTTGCCTGGCGAGTTCACAGCTGTGCAGAGACAGTACATCCGCTAATGCAAACCAGGAGCAGAGGCAAGGCAGAAAGTCCCCAGTCATGGACCAAACCTTGCTTGCCTTGTCTTCTTATGGTTGCGTGTCTCCCTTTGGGACTAACTGGATCTCTGTAATAAACTTCCTTGAGTTGCTTTCTATTCTAAAGTACCATAACCAATTCCCGTAATTTGTGATATACGTAAGGAGGGATGTGTAGTGGCCAGCCGATCGTGTGGGTCTGGAGCTCTGGAGAGAGATACAGAGTCAGGAGCACAAGGCATCTCAACATTTTTAAAAAGGAATGGGGTTTCCCTGGTGGCACAGTGGTTGAGAATCTGCCTGCTAATGCAGGGGACATGGGTTCGAGCCCTGGTCTGGGAGGATCCCACATGCCACGGAGCAATTAGGCCCATGAGCCACAACTACTGAGCCTGCACATCTGGAGCCTGTGCTCCGCAACAAGAGAGGCCGCGATAGTGAAAGGCCTGCACACCGTGATGAACAGTGGCCCCCTCTCACCGCAACTAGAGAAAGCTCTCGCACAGAAACGAAGACCCAACACAGCAAAAATTAATTAATTAATTAATTAACTCCTACCCCCAACATCTTAAAAAAAAAAAAAACAGGAATGACTATTGCACATGATTACCTCTTCATAGAATTACCACCACCCTAATCACTAACTTCACAGTTACTCCTCGCCTCAAATGTCACCAGGTAGAAATAGCCTCTCCCCTCTCTAATTTCCACTCTAATCACTTCAAAAAGGTATATTATAGTTTTTATGCTTTTTTTAAAAAAAACAACATGGGGTAGAGGTGGCAAATTTAAGTGTACAAGTGACATTTCGTCTCAAATAGGATTACTGAGCCATCTTCCACAGGTGGTTTTGTCATGGTAGACCTGCTATTCAGATCACTGTTACTCAGATACCTCCCCGCTTTGGGAAGCCCAGAATTTTTCACTTTTCCTTGTAGATCGTGGACACAGATCCCCACCTGAAGTCCGTGAGCCTTTTGGTGCATCTTTGTCAAGAAATGCCTGGCTTCAGAAAGACATATGGTTTCACTATGTGAAAGGCCTGCACCTAAAAAAACAACATTGTCAGAAAAATCCTGAAACCAAGGCATGCACATTTCCCGTAACATAATATAGGATTATTCTATGTGTAAATCACTTTGCTTCCATCTGCTTTTCATAAATGGCAATGACTGAGAAACGGGAGGCAGGGAAGAGAAAGTGAGATGGGAAGTTAAACGGACGTCTATCCCACTGTCCCCTCCAGAGGAATGTACTATTTTCCCATTCTCTTCCCCATGACAAAGAAAACACTTCTTTCCCTATTGCACTGAGAAGCAATACATTTCAGAACTCCCACAATCAAATTGGAAAGTTTTGCTATCTTTATATTAACTTAAAAATAGTGAATGTCATATGAAAATAAAAATTGTGTAATACTTCATTTCTGAGTTATACAGTCACGGAATTGTCACTTGATGCGGCCTGGGTGAAAGACTCTGTTTTCTATTTTATAAACTTGTTTTATTTTATCAATATATAATATGCATGTTGTTCTTTTTTTAGTCTATGAAAACAATAAAAATACATCTATTCTTGTAAGAAAATTCCTGAAATTATTCTTAATAAGCCAGTGAGATATAGAATAACACATTATAAGTTATTAAAAGCTAAATTTCTTATTAATCATTTAATGTGAATAGTTACGCACCAAGAAATTACAGAGGGCTTGTACTATGTTGGTATGTTTGAAGTGACATACTGAATTGTTATAATTTAATGTTCTTTTTGTTATTGAGTAGAGAGAGATGCAGTACTAGACCTGTCCAACATAAATAATACAGTCCCCTAAGAAGATAAAGAGAAGTTTAGATAATGAAGAATTATAAGGTCTTTAATGTTTAAATCTCTTTTGAAAACACTTCAAAGTGAAACCTAATGATTCTGAAGAATGGCCAAATGGATACTGGCTGTTGTGAGCATCAGATCTTAAGGTCCACACCATGAGCAAGAGAAATATTATAAACCTAAGTGAACCTCATTCCCAGATGTGATGGACATTAAGCTAACACACTACCAAGAACAATGTTTTACATTCGCCGTCCTGAATCAGAGTCCTTCCTACATCCATGGGAGGAAGTCGTTTGCCAGATGTCTCTGTTTGTTTTATACGTCTCCCTTTGACTTCTGCTTATTTTCTCTTGACCTCCCCAACGTCTCCCATGCACACCATGTGGAGAAAAGTCAAGACTCAGGAAACCTTGCTAAGAAATGCCTAGCTGTTCCAGTCAATTCCTCAGCCTCAACATGTGTTCCTGTTTATGGGTCCAGCCTAATTGCTGACAGAGATTGAACGATCAGGCTTCCCTCATTCAGTGCTATCTGGACATCCATCAGAAAAACAGACAGTTTTACAACTTGGCATCACCCAAGACATCTATGATGGAAACTTTCTCTTTTATGATAACAACAAACCTATTAGTGATAAATCAAGAAAATAAAATAAGAGGACATCAAAATGAAAAGAAAAAAAAGATTATGTGATTTTTCTAAAGGCATTCTCCATCTTTAGAACTTCCCAAAGATCATGCAGTGGAATGTCAGAGGATACACTTTACCAAATAGGATTCTAGCAGGAATTTCACTGTAGTCTTGCCTTCTCCTTCCAGATAGAGAATCAAACTGGCTGATTGAAGGTTAAAATCTTGATGATTGGGGTGGGTTTTTTTGCTGATTTACTGTTAGTTTTATTTTTTTATATGAACTAGAGTTGATTTACCATGTTGTGGCACTCTCTGCTGTACAGCAAAGTGACTCAGTTATACACAAATAGACATTCTTTTTTTTTTTTTTTTTTTTTTGGTGGTACGCGGGCCTCTCACTGTTGTGGCCTCTCCCGTTGCAGAGCACAGGCTTTGGACGCGCAGGCTCAGCGGCCATGGCTCACGGGCCCAGCTGCTCCGCGGCATATGGGATCTTCCCGGACCAGGGCATGAACCCATGTCCCCTGCATCGGCAGGTGGACTCTCAACCACTGCGCCACCAGCGAAGCCCTAGACATTCTTTTTTTTATGCTCTTGTCCATTCTGGTGTATCACAGGATATTGAATATAGTTCCCTGTGCTATACAGTAGTACCTTGTTTTTTATCTGGATTTCAGTGTTACACATATGTTGCTAACTTTATGCTGAAATGACATTGGCACCCATGTAAGTCACCATGTCCCCAGGGGTCTCATACCAACAACACCTACTTGCCTATTCGCCAAAGCCAATTACTTTTGTGGTGGAGAGTGCCTCTGCATGTATGTCCCAGCTTTAACTTTTACTTTCTTCTGTGATTCCCATTGTCTTGTCTGACTTGCTAACTTCTGGGTCCATTCAAAAAGTAGGAGCAGAGAAATCTGGGGTGACAGATAATGAGGCCAGGAAAATAGATAAAGCAGGAATGAAATGTAGTCAGCTATGAACATTTTGCAAATGTGCTCAGTGGGCCTGATTTCCTCAAGGGTTACTCAAGGAACTCAAAGGGCTTGGATTTAAATCATCTCTAAGAATGTTTGTATGTATACAGACAACACCTTATATTATTCTTGAAGTATTTCGTGATATGCAGGGAATGACCCTGGGTACTTACTAAGTGCTCAACAGCCACTGGATGAATGAATGGTTATACAGTAATTCCTTGTGTGAGAGACCAAGGAAAGATACCCTCATGATATCTTTGTTAAGATATTCAACTATTAAGCTAGTTAGCAGGGCCTGCCTTCTCCCAAATTTTTGGCAAAACTTCTCACTTGGAATTAAGCAAAAATTGCCATGTGATTGCAAATCTCCAGAATCCTTTCAATTCTATTCACCTAGTTGACCAAGTGTTGAAAAATACATAACGCTATAATTTACACATTTTAATCTGGTATTTTATACTCAATGTGCTTAAAAAATTTTTTTTTCAATTCAGTAACAAACCTGACTTGCTTGTGGTTTAGCACAGTGTTCTCAAACAACCTGTGGTGGAAGACCAGCTTGTTTATTTGTTTTTAATTTTCAATCCAAAATAGACATTTTTGGAAAATAAAACAGAGATGAATTACCAAAAAAAGAGAATGAAAACACGTATGTTTATTACCCACAATAGCCAACATATGAAAACAACCTAAGTGTTCATTGGATGGATCAGGAAGATGTGAGATAGATAGGTAGATAGATAGATAATATACAACAATGGAATATTATTCAACCATGAGAAAACAGAAATCCTGCCATTTGCAACACCATGGATGAATCTAGAGGACATTATGCTAAGTGAAAGAAGCCAGACAGAGAAAAGACTAATAGTGTACAATCTCACTTATATGTGGAGTCTAAAAAAAAAGTCAAATTCATAGAAACAGAGTAGAATGGTGATTACCAGGACTCAGGGGTGAGGGAGATGGGGAGATACTTGTCCAAGGGTACAAGTTATAAGACGGTAAGTTCTGGGGAATCTAATTTGCAGCATGGTAACTGTAGTCAATAATACTATAATGCATACTTGAAATTTGCTAAGAGAGCATATCTTAAGTGTTCTCGCTACAAAAAAAAAAAGATAACTACATGAGGTGATGGGTTTGTTAATTAACCTGATTATGTAATCTTTCAAAATGTAATATATGCATATGTCAAATCATCATTGTAGAAATCATCAGTTTTACACTTTAAATATACACAGTTTCATTTGTCGATTATACCTCAATAAAGCTGGTGGGGCGGGTGGAGAAAAGAAAAACAAAAATATAGAAAATACAAACGCCCTTGTTTTTATCATTAGGTTCAGCAGACATAATATTACACTGTCAAGTTTCTTTCAGTTAGCCACAAAGTTGCTAAGCACTCTCAATTTTTGTATCTATCTGGTCACAGACTGTTCATAATCAGTCTGGTTAGCAGTACCAATCTGTGAATCCCACGAAGGGTCCCATTGGTTTAGGACCAATCTTGTTTCTTGTCCTGAATTGACCAGATGCAGGGCAGTCACTGAGTATGTTACTGTTTCATAGCACCTCCTGCCCGTAACACTTCACACTAAGATCTTTGCAGAGGGGAAAGATCACTCTGTGTTGTTGAAATTAGTTTCCCATATTTTTCAAGCATAAGAGAGGTCATTTTTTTAAAATACTTAAGATTAAAATATTTGTCAAAAGTCAGAACATATAGGTCACTAAGAAAATGTCTCTTTTTCAGAAAGAGTGATTATTCTCACTTACACATCTATGTTCTCCCACTGAAATGCTACCAAGCCATATTTTCTTGGCATTAGGGAATAATGAAGATATACGTCTAGGCAGCACAGAGCTCATACAGAAGACAGGGATAAGCGTGACTCCCAAAGTGCTGCCCTCTGTAAGGACTGGGAGAAGGAAGACCATGTCTTAGGTGTTCTTTTAATATCTCTCTCTCTCTCTCTGTCTCACACACACACACACACAGCACATATTATAATGGATTAGCAGTTAAGCATGTGACTTTGTAACCAAATAGACTTCATGCAAGTCCTGACCATGGTACTTACTAACCCTGAGATCTTGGGCAAGTCACTTACTCTTCTGTGTCCAGGCTTCACAGTAAGTTCTCCATAAATTTTTTTTTTTTTTTTTTTGCAGTACGTGGGCCTCTCACTGTTGTGGCCTCCCCCATTGCGGAGCACAGGCTCCGGACGCGCAGGCTCAGTGGCCATGGCTCACGGGCCCAGCCACTCTGCGGCATGTGGGATCTTCCCGGACCAGGGCACGAACCCGTGTCCCCTGCATCGGCAGGCGGACTCTCAACTACTGCACCACCAGGGAAGCCCCATAAATATTTTTTGAATGAGCAAAGGCAGAAAGAGTGTTGAGGAGGATTATAGTAGAAGATGGACCAACAGCATCATATTTTTTCATTTGTGCCAGTTTCATTGAGTTAGGGTAAAAAATGGAGATAGATAGATAGATAGATAGATAAATAGATAGATTTAGAAAATAAATAGTGGTTACCAGTGGGGAGAAGGAAAGGGGGAGGGGCAAGATAGGGGTAGGGGATACAAACTATTATGTATAAAATAAATAAGCTACAAGGATATATTGTATAACACAGGATATATAGCCAATATTTTACAATGTAAATGGACTATAACCTTTAAAAATTGTGAATCATTATATGTTGTACACCTGTAACCTATACAATATTGTACATCAACTATATGTCAATTAAAAAAATCATGATGAAACAAACATTCAGCAATTACTGACTCATGTCCCAGGCTAAAGAACACTATTAAGAACAGAAACCTTGGAGTGTCCTATGAAAACTACTAACAAACTGCAGAGCTTTTTTACAGTGGAAATGCCCTCCTTTGTGATGGCTAAAAATCACCTAAGTAGGCAGGTAGAAAACCTGAGTGAAGAATGCCACTATTCTATGTTATTAAGTCTGTGCTCACACATGCACTGTTTTAAAAAAAATGAATCAAATCAGAACAGACAGATATTTCTAACAAAAACCACTATTTGAACTCAACCACCATTTTATAATTATTTCCAGGGTTTAAACAAAGCAAACTGAACTGAATCTACCAAAAAACACTATCTCAAGAGAATTTTTTAAAGTTATCATTGCTGTATTATTCCTTCCCTCACTGAGAAAGATGCAAAGATGGAGACTGATGCAAGCAATGAAGTACAATTTCAGAACAGCTATGTTACACAAAGTGCAAAAGTTTTAGTGAATTTTTGTCCTGTAAATGGAATGGGGCCCCTAGGGCAGAGGGGCCATAAATCATAGAGGATGGGGGAAAGGACATGGAATTTGAGATTGGAGATCACAAGAAGACCATGCTGAACTGCCAGTTTTTAGCTGCAATCAGGAGGTTTTATTTTTTCATCTTTAAAATATGAAAAATGGGACTTCCCTGGTGGTCCAATGGTTAAGACTTTGCCTTCCAGTGCAGGGGGTGCAGGTTTGATCCCTGGTCAGGGAGCTAAGATCCCACATGTCTCTCAGCCAAAAAACCAAAACATAAAACAGAAGCAGTATTGTAACAAATTCAATAAAGACTTTAAAAAATGGTCCACATCAAAAAAAATCTTTAAAATAATATAAAATATGAAAAATGATACATACTCCCAAAGGCATGTTAGACAAATTCAATACATGATACAACATATCTGAAGAGCATTTTTGTAAGTTTGTGAGTTTTCAAATGTTTTTAGAGGTGGTATAGAAATAAACACTCCACTTTATTTTCATTTACAAAGCTTCTCTGAGGGCAGAAATGCAGAGAGCATTGTTTAAGACCATAACATAAAAATATATAACTTTACAACCATTGTTATAGTCTTGGCATCAACTGCACAAGTCCCAAGTCTGAGTAGTCTCCAAAGAAACTGCCAAACACAAAGCAATGTCACATTTCCCTTAATAAATACTCTTCTTATTCTCCATTTCCTAGAGATAGAAAATGCAAACTTTCTTCCAACTAGCCAAAATAATTGTCCTGTGGTAAGGAATTTTTCTTTGGAAGCACTAATAAACAGAGCTGCCCCAAAACGGTGTTAACAACACGAACAAAACTGGAAGCATGAAAACGTGCCCTAGTGCGGAGGGGGAAAAGCAGCACAAAAGCTAGATGGGGAGCTATTTCCCACAAGGTCTCTTTATTAGCTGCATGTGGATATTTGCATTTTTGTAAATATCCTTTCCCAAGTTCACTTCCCGTTCTCCAGTACAAACAGTGCACGGTCATTGTCTGCAAGCACGATGTTCAAGTGATTCATGTTGGAAAGAGGGCCTTTCCCCAGCAATGAAGACTTCTAAATGGCTTTGGTGGTACAGTTGCCAGTGCGTGTTAGTTTTGGCAGAGCAGACATATGGAAAACTGTTCTTCTCATATTCTTTAGCTCTTACACTTTGCATGTCAGATGAAACAGCAGTCCAAAACTGAAACTGTTCCAGACCAAAGAAGACTCTGAATTTAGGTTGGCTCTTGGGAGACACAGTCATGGTGGGAAGGACACTCTAATGGCGGGCTGGAGGTGGACATTCTAGACTCAGCACTGTCACTCAATGTGGCAAATCACTCTGCTTTCTGAGTATCAATGTCTACATCTCTGACCTGAAGAATTTATCCTGGATTAAGTTTTGATGATCACCAGTACACCATATCAGATTAAAGTCTTCAACAACTTCATTTATATTTACATTAAGAAAGGGCTTTATTTAAAACTATATTTTCTATTGTCAGAGACAGAATTGGAAAGTGAAATTACTTAAAGTAAGAAGCTGGATGTCAACTGAATTATTTCAATCATTTAGTTGCTCATTAAATATGTATTAGTCTGTACATTTCTAATGAAATTAGGTGAATTCAATATTACTTTTATTTATACATCTTTTTTTCTTCTCTATTTCTCCCAATGACCAACATCACTTGTAGAATGAGGAACTGCTCTTTCAAGGTACTGAAAAGGTATTATCTAATGGGTATCATTAGGTACCCATTAGATAATAATGATTAGCTTGCTTTGATTAAAAGGTAAGGTACTGAATTTTTATTTATACTATTAGAGTGATACCATCTCAATTACAGAAAATTTGAAAACAAAGTGGAAAAGAGTAAATTGCCATTGGTTTCACCACTATTTATCAACCATGACTCAGTAACTTTTCTTTCAGACTTTTTCTAAGCATACTTTTTTTTTTTTGCGGTATGCGGGCCTCTCACTGTTGTGGCCTCTCCCCTTGCGGAGCACTGGCTCCGGACACACAGGCTCAGCGGCCATGGCTCACAGGCCCAGCCGCTCCGCGGTATGTGGGATCTTCCCAGACCGGGGCACGAACCCATGTCCCCTGCATCGGCAGGCGGACTCTCAACCACTGCGCCACCAGGGAAGCCCCTAAGCATACATTTTTTAGAAGGAAGCAGAGTTCTTTTTTTACTTAGCTCTGGTCATAGTGTATATACAATTTTGCATCCTGCTTTTCTCACTTAATAGGCAGGTTAACAAAAGCATTTTTCCAAGTCACTCCAAACTCTATATTTTTATTGGTTGCATACTCTTCAACAAACGTATACCAAAATTTACAGAGCCATCCCCAGATAGATAAGCATTTTAAGTAGTAAGTTGTTAAGCAATTTTAATATTTGTGTGTAAAGCACATAAAGCTTTCATCACTGGAAGGAACTGCAGTATATGGAGATGGAACTGGAACAATAAAGAGCAGCAAATAAATTCCAAATCTATTTGGAATGGATGCAAATAGGAGTCCCAGGGAAAGGCCTCACAGTCTGCCTCAATGGAGACATGGTCGTCAAGAAAAAATGGGCCTTTTGGTAAGTAAGTTAGAGAGGTCCCACCCATTCCTACAGCCAGTCAGAAATGCTTCTCAGGGAAAACCTGATTTCCTACAACAGCAGAAAATGGTTTCCAAAGTAGGGTGAGTTTAAGAGCCAAGTGGCAGTGACAAATTCTGCCGTCCCAAAGTGTTGAAATGCAGTAAAGTGAGCGAGCCATCTTCTGCAGCCTGGGAGTTGTAAGAAAAAGTAGTGGGTTTTCAATCCCAGTATTGAAGTATAAGGAAACTTTGGTAACTGCTCACCAGGGTCAGTTATATAATATTTTCATTTATATTGCTTACAGGAGTTGCACAAACAAATTTCTTTTTAAAAATTATTTTCCATTATGTAGCACTGGAGTTGCGGAGATAAAGAGAATTCATCCTTTTGTTACAGGGCTACCTTAACTGAATTCTTTTCTTTTTTTTAGGTTTTATTTATTTATTTATTTATTTGGTTGTGCCGCGTCTTAGTTGCAGCAGGCAGGCTCCTTAGTTGCGCATGTGGGCTCCTTAGTTGCTCATCTGGGCTCCTTAGTTGTGGCATGTGAACTCTTAGTTGTCACATATATGTGGGATCTAGTTCCTTGTGCAGGGATGGAACCCAGGCCCCCTGCACTGGGAGCATGGAGTCTTAACCACTGCACCACCAGGGAAGTCCCATCTTAGCTGAATTCTATGTTTGAACTCTTCATAACTACCGTGAAAGAGATGTGGAAGACATAAAACAATTTTACTAGGAAATTTTTCCCAATAGTAGTTTAAAATGTGTCAATGACAGTAAAGATAGTTCTGCTGCTGACTTAGAGAAATATCATGGTTAAATTAACACACGACTTGAAATTTTAAGGCAAAGGGTAGTGGCTTTGCAAAGTGTCTTAGAATTTAAAATAATTTTGACCAAAAAATTTTTAATGGGCAGAAAAATAAACTATATAAATCCAAAATGTAAAATGATTGAGTCTATAGGACCTAAGAAAACACAAATTGCAATTAGAGACATTTAAAAAATATTTTAAAAAAATTTGTTTTGATGATGAAGTTTTAATTAGATGCTGAACTGATTATTCAGAATTCCTTAATTCCCTTTCCTTCAAAGCACTTAAGAATATGGCAGAGAATTTTCTCTCTGAAAAATGTCAGGAGGAGTTCTGTAGAAGAGAAAGATGGCCTAGAGTCTAGACAGTCTCTTAAGAGCCCTTCCTGTGTACTAATCCCAAATTTCATTCATTACTCATCTCCTTAGAGATAATCCAAACAAATTAAGAAATAAAATGCTTTTTTCTTCCCTCTTGTTTTTGGCTTTGGGAACCATTTTTAAATTAATACTTCCTGCTTCCTCCCAAGAACCCTAGAACCTTTGCAAACAGTTGTTAAATAGCTATAATTCCTTCCCTTATTCATTCAACTGCCACACCACTCCCAAGATAAGCAACATCCACTTTAAGGTATCACAGTGTCCAACTCTGTAATAAAGGAAAAAGTGATTTATAGCAGCTGGTAAACATAGGTTTCTAATTCAAGAAAACACTGCAAAAGAGAAGATTTTTGCTTTAGGCAAGGATTGTGGGAATTGTAAATTCTGTTTCTACTTCAAAGCCTCATTCTATTACACCATATACAACTCAACTCATAAGTTAGTTTTCATTTTTCCTTGGGGCTGAACTATACTTAAAACAATGACCAGATCTGCCAATTTTTTTTAATTGTATGTTCATTTTGTTGTGTAATTCAAGTTTGTTGGAGTCAACTGCAGCAAAGATTTATGATTTACTCTGGTAAATTTCCACTGCTTTTTGTAAAGAAAAACTCAAAGAATTTTAGGAAAAGAATGATGTGCTACAAAACATACAATTCATACAGCAAGTTCAGAATTTTGGGAGAAAGCACCAAAGGAAAAATTGCTCCCACCATCTTTCAGAAAGAAATCTTTGCAAACGTGTCTAACCAAGAATTTATATAATCTAGTATTTTTAAAGGTATTTGTTTTTCAGTTTAGAAATACATTAAACTGAGTAACACTCAAAGGAGAGAAAACAAAACCCATCAGGCTCTGGATTTAAGCCATTCAAACCATGGCCTTGCCAAACAGCAGTAACAGTCCTATCCACACAACACACATCTTCCCACTGTTCACTGATATACTTGATTCCATATACTATTGGTATACATTTAAAATAAAACCTCATAATATTGTAAATCAACTATACTTCAATAAAAATAAAATAAAATAAAAACTATTTTAAGGTTTAAAGATCCCTAGTTCACTAGTCAATGGTGCAAGGGTCCAAACTCAGGCCCTAATTGCAGCGTTTGAATAACAACAAATGAAAATATTTCACAGTGTTTCCCAATTAGTCAAAGGAACACTTGATCTAAAATTGAACCACAGCACCCATAGTCATATACAACTTCCCTAGTTCACATAATCTACTAAGGAATAAGAATTTACAATCTTACTTTTGTGACTTTTTGTTGTTGTTTTGTTTTACAGATTTTCAGAAATAAAAGGATTCTACTTAAGGCACCATAGAAAGTTGCTCTCTCACCCAATGACTCTGGACATCTTCGAGAAAGTATGGCAGGCAGTTCATCACCAAATGGATTTTAACAATTGGGTGAGTGGTTCTCAAATCTCAATATGTATTAGAACTGCTTTGGTTGAGTAGAAGTATCTATCAGTCTGGTTTCACAGCTGATTCAGATGCCCGCTCAAGCTTCAGAATCATGATCTAGATTGCACATTCAAGACCTCTTCCATTTTGTCCTAGAAATTAATTTTTTTTTCTTTTTTTTGCGGAACGCGGGCCTCTCACTGTTGTGGCCTCTCCCCTTGCGGAGCACTGGCTCCGGACGCGCAGGCTCAGCGGCCATGGCTCACGGGCCTAGCCGCTCCACGGCATGTGGGATCTTCCCGGACCGGGGCACGAACCCGTGTCCCCTGCATCGGCAGGCGGACTCTCAACCACTGCGCCACCAGGGAAGCCCCAGAAATTAATTTTTAATGTATCTTGCCTTATCAAATCTGGATCACAATATGGTCCTTAATTTCTAAGACTATCCATAGCTTTTGTCTTCTCTGTACATGATTCTTCTCTGGTCTTTAGGAACAACTCACTATGGCTGGCTGAGTTTCCCCTGATCCTAGGGAGAGGAAAGAGGGGTCAGCCCTACCAGAGGAACTGGTGTGGTTGAGTGAGAAGTGAGTTCAAGTAGCTTAATTCAATGCTATCTCCATTTCCTTCCAGAAAATGAACATTTCTAGCCTTCAAATAAACTGCTGGAACAGCTGGCTCTCAATGAAATACATGACACTGCTTCCTCTTTGGATGATCCTAGCGCTTCAGAAAACACCGTGGGAAATCTGTTGCCAATTTCCTGTAGGCTGACAACACTAATTCTCAATGATGTCAACCATTTCCGTTCCATGAGGTTTTGCAAAGCCCTTTGCCATGGCAAAATTTGTTCTTGAAGAGAACGTGCTAAGCTATATTTTGTTCTTGCTATATCTCATATGCCTGGAGAAGGGCCTGGGACATATTAGGCATTCAATACATAGCTGTTGAATCAATGGTTTCTTGCCATATAAAGTGTGTGATCTTTAAAATTGTGAAGGACATCATAAACTTAGTGTACAGCCCTTTGCAAAATATCAAAGGAGCTATCTTTGTGCATTATTGATCTACCACAACGTTGAATTCTGTGGCTGAAAAATGTTGCCTGCCATATGGGAAAACAAAGGATGTTGCGGCCATCAAGTCTTCAGTCACTGCAGCCACCTGACTGTGCACCCTGAGGGGATTCAGGATGGAAAAAAAACAGGATACTAGTCCTAGATAATTAAGGTGCATATCAAAGGAATGATTTCAGTGAGCCCAAACTCTTGCATATTTCCATATACAGAAAAGCAGTAAATTCACTAACTTGAGATGTCTGGTTTTCTTTAACTAACAGTAATCTTTTGATGTTCCGACTACCCGGTTTTTGTTGCAAAAACTTCTATACATCCTGGCTCCTTCCTTACCGCTTCAGAGCCATCCCTCAGAGCTGAGAGGCTGTCTTCTGGGCTCAAGTCCTCAGACTTGTTCACCAATTAAAACAATTCTCAACTTTTAGGTTGTGCTTTTTTTTTTTTCAGGCAACACTTCCATTTTGAAAACATATTCATCGAAAAAAAACACCTTGTTTTAAATACAACATTATTCAGAGGTTTCTTACCTATCCCATAATGCAATTCTGATACAATTCCAGATTTTTGGTATGAGTTGACAAACTTAGGCCATTTGATGCCAATACAAGATGGTTCCGGACTTTACCCTAATATATTTTGAAGCATGATCTCATTCATAAATAACTCTCCATCCTTAAATATACAAGCAGAATTCTGATATGACCTTCTGCCATCTGAATAGTGTTGCAGTGTCTGAAATGGTTAGAAGATTTCCTAGGATGGACACCTCCTGCTTCCTAATGACTCATTGATAGAGTGTTCTTTCAACATACATTAGATGCAAAAGTCTTTTTTTTATTCCAGTAGAGCTTAGATTACAAGAGTTGAAACTACAAGTTGTACTTAAGCAGGGGTAGACTCTACACAAAAGACATGATCTCTAACAGTTGTCTGTCAAGCTCATTTTGTAAACTGAATTATCATCTAAATTACTGGGGCAGCTTGTCAGTTGGTGTGAGCCTATGACATTGCCTTTTGCAAAGTGACAAAAAGTAAATATAAAAGTAAATTCTTCTACTACCAAAAAATCTGTGTGATTAAAGTAATGCTTTCTTTCAGCAGCCCGAGGAGGCCCTTTTGGAAATGATTCATGTTTTAAAGGCACAGATTAAGGCATTTAAAAAAAATAACACAGAAAATCCTCAGCCAAGTGGATTTTGCCCAGGTAAATTCTTCCTTTCATTCAATATATTGAAATGTTCTCTAAGCCAAACATTACGCAATGGAGAAAAAGATGGTCACCGTCCCTGCCCTCATAGAGTCTACACTCAAGAGGGAAACATAAACATTAGGAAAATACTTACAAGTGCAATAGGTGTTAAGAAAAGAGAAGTTCACTTTGATATGAGGATATTTCAAGTGACAACTTCAAGGTCTTCCTGGGGATGCAGTTTTTAGGCTGAGACCTGAGCAAAGAGGGACAACTGGCCAAGCAAAAGTAAGAAGAAACAGCATGTGCTTGGTCCAGAGGCAACTGAGAGACTGTCACATAAAAGGAATTTCACAAAGGCCAAGGAGGCCAAGCTAGAGAAGACGTGGGACCGCCTGATGGGAGAGGAAGCTGAATGTGTGGGCAGGACTCAGTTTGTGGAGGCCGCTGCCACCACGTGAGAGGTTTGAGACTTTGTCCTCAGAACAGTGGGAAACTAGTGCAGGGAGTAAACCAGGTATCACGGTAATGGTTTCATGAACACACATCAAGAAAACAACACTCAGCCAACTCTTATTAGAGCCATCTGTCTTGGCCTAAGTTCACCTCCAAGGAATGGAGCCAGAGACATGCAGGGCTGGCGAGCTCTTAGTTTATTTTAGGCAGTGAGCCCAGGGAGAAGGGAGGAGTGAGACAAAGGAGAGAAAGCCAATCTGAAGATGCACCACTGCACAGATCTCTGCTGTGGGCAGTAGGTCTCCACCCACCAGGGGACATCTCCTAGGAGCCACGTAGAAGGCGCCTTAGAATCATCCAGCCAAGGGATAAAAAGGGGAGTATTCACCCACCACCTCCCACTCCTAATGGGTCCAGGTTTGCACATGCATCCAAATGGTTGCAAGGGCCCATGTGGGTGTGTCACAAGGCAGCGCCATGATGAAGCAAGAGGCACCCATGCAGCTGAGGCAGGTACCATCAGGCTAACACTGCCCTGAAGCTGGTTGCCACAGAAAGGCTGAAATTAAAAAGTGGGATAAAAGCTTCTGAGGCGGGACACAAGAAGTACCAGATATGCCACTCCATTTACCACTCACTTAGGATCCTACTATAAATCTGGGATTCTTCATCAACTAAACACAGAGCCCATATAAAGCATTTGGAGTCCAGGTGCTGGAGAGGAAAACTCGTCATCTGGTGTCAAGTTCCATCCATAACCAATGCTTTTATCTTCCTGAATAACACTTACTACGTGCCAGGCTCTGTGCAAACCCTTACATTGTCACATTTACAATCCTACGAGGGGGTACAATCGTTATAATGGTATCAGTTATCTATCACTGAATCACAGATTATCCCAAGCTCAGCAGCTCAACACAACAATAAACATCTATTGTCTCACTTAGTTCCTATAGGTCAGGAAGTTGGGAGCAGCTTGATTGGGGGTTTCGAGCCCAGGATCTCTCATGAGATTGCAGTCAAGTCATCAGCCAGGGTTGCAGACAACTGAAGGTTTCACTGGAGCTGGAAGATGTGCTTCTAAGATGGCTCACCCATACGGTGCTGACTATTGGCAGGAAACCTCCGTTCCTGCCCAGTGGGCCTTTCCTCGGACTGCTTGACCACCCTTACAACATGGCCCTTGGCTTCCCCAAGACTGAATCCAAGAGAAGGGGCAAAGCAGATACCACAATGTCTTTGATTACCTAGGTTCAGAAGTCACACACCATCAATTCCACAATGCCCTATTGTTTACACAAGTCAACCCAACTCCGTATGGGAGGAGACTACACACAGGCATGAACACCTGGAGGCCAGGATCTCTGGGGCCATCTTGGAGGCTGGCTACCACAATCACCATTTTACAACTGAGGGTACTGGGCCCCAGAGAGGTAAAGTTACTTTCCTAAGGTCACACAGTAAGTTGTGAACTTGATATTTGAGCCTGGTTCTCTCTGACTCTGAGTCCTATGTGTTTATCACTATACTATACTTTCTCTCTAAATAACCTCAGACTTAAAGCAGAAGATAATTTATCCACACGGGGAAACTTTAATATAAAATCATGCCAAGAAGAAAAAAACTGAATTTGGCACAAATTTCTGACTCCAGCTTCTTTCATCTACAAACTAAATGGCCAGATTTATAGACACAGGTGTACTCGTGCCAGAATTAATCACATGTTACATGGCATCGTGTAAAGAAAAAGGGCACAATCTAGGAAAGTTTCAAAGCAGCCCAGATGGTTTCAATATTACCTTAAAAAATTTTTTAAAAGGAAGATGAAAGGCTCGATAATAAGACATGAATAACCATTCTGTCCTCTCAAGGATGGGATGGGGGCAGGGACTGCTTTCTTCCACTTCGCATTTACAAGACATGAAACCCAAACGCCGGATGATTCAACGTTGCTGTAAATCATCCAGGATGCCCTGCTCAAGTACTCTGCCAGGAGGCTGGGGTCACAGTTAGCAGTGCCGGGCTGCCTGATTACAGCAAAAACGTGAAAACTGAAGAGCCAGTCACTCTTTTGGTGGAAGAATCTGTGTACTAAAGGATGTTCTCCTCCTGTATTGATGGGCACTGCTATGGGACCCCATTATATTCAATGAATGAACCATCAGCCCTGGAGTAGAAAGATAAAAGAAGAAACGACAGCCACCATTCTTCAATCCAGTCAGTATCAAACACGTTGATATTTAAGTCACGTAGCGCAAATCTAGGGACAGTATTCTTGGAGTAGAGAGTGAAACTGTATTCTCATGACCTCCTTATTCATCACACCGAGTCCTAGCTCTGGTGGTCCCAGGGGCATCCCCAGGCCCTCCTGCCCATGGAGGAAGCCATCTGATAGGGCGCGATCCATCTGAGTTCTCACTAATGGGTATGTCAGTCTAACTTATCCTCTCCCATGCCTCCAGAACAATGCCCCATTGTTTAATGTAAATAAGCATCTCAGGGCTTCAAGCACTGGTTCTTTTCAAGTACAGCCTTTCCGAAAGCTATTGCTCTCTGTATTTCCCTCTCTTCTATAAAAGTTAACCAAAAACAGGCATATCATGGGCTGGCTGATATCCACGCTATAAATTAAAGCCATTCCACACTCAGTGGTTTCCAGCAGTTTTTCGTATCTGCAGACCAGGCCTACAAACTCAATCATTTTCATTCATTTCAACTTTTGCTACAAAGCGTTTGGAATGAAATAAGTTAGCCAGCTCATCTTTCCCTCTATTTCATAAAAAAAAAAAAGAGTACTATTTCTGCAGAGAGAGCATTTCTTGGAATAGACACCATTTCCAGCAGTAAAACTGCTGGACAAATAGGGTAAGAGATACGCAAGAGTGTTCAATAAGATTTCAAAGGAGACAGGAATGTGGAACAAAAGAAAAGACAGGGGCTCTGACTCAATAAAGCACTTTTCCAGGATCTTTGATCTTAAAAAGTGAAGCTTTGGAACATCACTGTAACAGTCTCCTGGAATATTTCCAGTAATTTTTTTTTTTTTTCAGAAAATGGAACCTCTAAAACATGACTCTTACCATACATGAATCTCATCATCTTTTCTCCATCCCATCTCCCGGTCCCATACCATTTCAGATACCCACTCATGCTAACGCTCAGAGGGTATATTAGAAAGGATGTATACACGTGTGTGGAAGGATGAAATAGTTCAACAGCAAAACTCCAAATCAGTTCTAAAATAATCACAAAAGCAAGAGTTTTTAATCTGAGCTGTTGAAGTCAGAGGGCATTGGATGATGGAGTACAAGAAGGGGAAAAAGAAGAAGGGATAAAAAAGGACAGGGCTGGGCTTCCCTGGTGGCACAGTGGTTGAGAGTCCACCTGCCGATGCAAAGGACATGGGTTCTTTCCCCGTTCCGGGAAGATCCCACATGCCGCGGAGCGGCTGGGCCCGTGAGCCATGGCCGCTGGGCCTGCGTGTCCGGAGCCTGTGCTCCACAACGGGAGAGGCCACGGCGGTGAGAGGCCCGCGTACCACAAAAAAAAAAAAAAAAAAAAAGGACAGGGCTTCTGAAGAATGGTGTTTCAAGCCACTCTCCAACTTGATAATTGACTTTGGTTACCACCTAAAGCCAGGAATATCTCTAAAACCCTTTGCATGATACCAGAAGTGAGTAGATACGTCGTGACATGATGAAGCTTAAGCTCCAGAGCCCCACTTGCATGGGGCCCTTCCAAGGACAACTCTATCCCTCATTTTATATTTGTAATTCTGAGTTCTGTTTCTTAAAGAGGCCCTCCCAAACTGTTTAAGATTGAGGGCCCCCCCAGATTTGGGTTCATTTCTGCACCACACATTTGTGGAAGTATCCTTCATCATTTCTAAGCAAAAGCAAAGAGAAACACAAATAACTAAAGTATTTTAAAACACGTCGAACTGGTTATCCAGCAGCTATGCTTGAAATCCTTCAAAGGCTTCCCCTGATACTCTGAATTAAACCCAAACTCCTTAGTGTGGTTTGCAAAGCCCTCCATGATCTTCTCCAAATCCAAGTCATCCCTTTCTCCCTCTGACCTTCTGTGTGACCTTCTCCTGCCACACCATCCTGCTTGTCACTCCTCTGCCTTGCCAGACTCTTACTATCTCAATCCCTTGCCCATTGTTTCTGTTTCCTCCCCCTTTTCACAGTCCTGCCTTCCTCCTGTTTGGGGGATTCTCTGGCCCTCCCTGGTGACTCTAAATGAACAATCATGTTCTATACCTCCTCATTCCCACCTTGGGGTGCTCTATTACAACCCACGTTCTTTTCTCTTCTAGCCTTTGACGCAAGTTAAATTATGTGTTGTTGTTTTGGGAGGTTTGCTTGTTTAATAACTGTCCTGCAGGCTCCACTCAGACAGCAGTGGCATGTGTTTTGTCCACCACTAAGGATCCAGCTCCTAGTTCAGTGCCTGGCATAGAGCGGATGCACCATTAAAATGTGACCCAAAGATGATGACTGAGTCACAAAGTACAGTGAATGTTCCCATTAATTGAACTTCAGACTTTAAAGCACAGAGACTAATAATAATAATTATTATTATTATTATAAAAACTTGATGGAAATATTTCCATGTCTCCTTAAATTGACTACTTGAATATAGCATAACATTTTTCTGGCAACTCAGGGCCACAGTAATGAACAGTAAATTGTGTGCCTTAGAGAATGGAATATGCTGTCCTGGGAGATTAATGCAACTACAGGGTTATTTGTGATAATGCTCATTGCCTGAGGTCGCTATGCTTTCTGCATTTGTACGTCTGCTTTCCTTGGTTTTTCTGCTTCCGTCATCATCAGGCCATCAAACTAACTTCTTGAACTTCTCAGTGAACCTTCTTTAAGCCACTCACAACCTTGTTCTACTTTGCCACTTTAATCTGTTTCCGGGCTGGGAAATTAGACAACAATCCTGGCGAGATGTGAGCAAAGTAACAGCAGACGGGCTCATCAAATGCCTGTTTGAGAATCCAGTGAGGAGACTTGTATCTATGTTAGGCACTCGAGATAATCTGCTTCCTTACAGGTTAGTAACTTTGCTCCTGACAGAAGAGTTTGCCAGATAAATCACCCCAGAATATGCAAAGTGTGCTCAAATTATTAAATGGCTAAACTTCTGTAGCCCCTGAAAACAATCTCCCTTCAAAGACTCTACTCTCAATACTTCTGGCCACCAAAATGTGTGGGGTTTTTCCCCACCGAGCGGTTCTCTAATTCTCTACAGACCAGCTGGGTGTCCTGCAATTCAACTCAATTCTGACACCATTTACCTGCAGTTCACATCAGATCCCAGGGTTTAGGGCTCTGTCCACAAACTGCCCCCTTGCCCACACTCCGACTTCAGATGCCAATCGCAGGTCCAGGTTGTCACCTGTGCTTCTGACTGACCAACTGTAAATGGGAGGTTCCCACAGTCCCCTCCTGGGTTCAATAATTTGCTAGAATGGCTCACAGAACTCCGGAAAGCAGTTTACTTTGTGAAAGGATTTCAATCTAAAATGGAACCGGAGCATGTGAAATGGAGAATCTCATGCATGCGCCCTAACGAAACGAAACTTAAGAGTTGAGACTGATATGCTGTAAATGCCTTAAAACCAAGACCTGTCTCCTGTCCAATGAACTTCCGCCAAGAATATCTCCCCATCCTCTTAGCCAATGAAATCACTCCTTGGCCTCTGGCTGGACTTCCTCCTCTTTGCCCTCCTTGCCTATAAATGCAGCCTGCCCCACATCCTCAAAGGACTCTCCTGGAGCTTGCTACAGCATTTGTTTCCGAATCGCCATTCCTCTGCTATTCCCGAATAAAGTCAATTTCAGGTAATTTGACTTTTTATTTAGGTTGACCACCTACTAGACTACTGGTTTATCATAAAGGGTACAACTCAGAAACAGTCAGATGGATCAGACAAAGAGGGCAATGTATGGAGGAAGGGGTACAGAGCTTCCATGCCCTCCCCAGGCTCCCCATCCTCCCAGCAGTTCCACGTGTTCATCAACCCAGAAGCTCTTGAAACCCGGTACTACAGGGATTATCAAGGAGGCTTTATTACATAGGCGTGACTGACTGAATCATCGGTCATTGGTGATTATTTCAACCTCCAGTCCCTCTTTCCTCCCTGGAAGGGGGATGAGGGGGTGGGTGAAAGTTCCAACTCTAGTCACAAGGTTGTTTCCCCTGGCAACTAGCCCCATCCTATGGTAATCTAGGTGCTTTCCAAAAATCCCCTCATTAACATAAACTCGGATGTGGTTGAAAGGGGCTTATGAAAAACAAAAGACATTCTTTCATCTTATTTCTCTGGAGCTATCTCAGGATCTGAGGACAAAAGACCAAATATTAAACAGAAAATGCTCCCTTGCTCTTATCATTTAAGAAATCACAAAGGTTTTAGGAGCTGTGTGCCAAGAAGACAAAGTGTGTGTGTGTGTGTATGTGTGTGTGTGTGTGTGTTAATATATATATATTTATTTTTTATTGAAGTATAGTTGATTTACAATATTGTGTTAGTTTCCAGTGCACAGCAAAGTGATTCAGTTGTATTTTTTTGCAGATTATTTTCTATTATAGATTATTATAAGATATTAAATATTGTTCCCTGTGCTATACAGTAGGTCCTTGTTGCTTATCTATTTTAAATACAGCAGTGTATATCTGTTAATCCCATATTCCTGATTTCTCCCTCCCACCGCCTCCCTTTCTCCTTTGGTAACCATAAGTTTGTTTTCTATGTCTGTGAGTCTGTTTCTGTTTTGTAAATAAATGCATTTGTATTATTTTTTAGATTCCATATATAAGTGACAAATCTTATAATATTTGTGTTTCTCTGTCTGACTTATTTCATTTAGTATGATAATCTCTAGGTTCATCCATGTTGCTGCAAATGGCAACATTACATCCTTTTTTATGGCTGAGTAATATTATATATATATACCACATTTTCTTTACCTATTCATCTGTTGATGGACTCTTGGAAAACAGTATGGCAGTTCCATAAAAAACTAAAAATAGAGCTAATATATGATCCAGCAATCCCACTGCTGGGCAAATATCCAGAAAAGATGAAGACTCCAATTCAAAAAGATACACCCCAATGTTCATAACAGCACTACATTTCTTATTATAAATCACAATATTCCCCTCACTCCCGTACCCATTTGAATTCTTTGCATTTCCATTCTAAAAGGGGCGAGAGAATGCACATTTAAACATAAATGCCAATGTTACATGGAAAAACATATTGGGATCGATTCTTTTGAAGAGAAAAAGAAAACCAAAGAAAAATATTATGTGCCAAAAGTATGAATTGTGAGTTGATAACTCAGAAAACATACCTGAAACTAATGTCAAGGATCAAAGCTGAAAAAATATATCTCTGCTTAAGGAAACATTTTATATGTGAGATAATAATCTAATATTGACCAATAACCAAATTAATGATATTTTCCTCCATGAAGACTCCTTTCTGAGTTAGAAAGGAGAAAGGGGTTAATTGGAGAGCAGATTGAAAATGGAGATATGAAGTTTATGACTGTTTTTTAAGGATGACTCACCATGAGCTCTTGTAGATGACTGACTGTGAAGAGTGAGAAAACGAATGCATTAAACCATAGACATTTGAGCCCAGTAGCTCTCTGGGGAACTCGCCTCCACTATTTGAACTATTTTATTGCATAAACTAACCTTACAGATCTCACAATGTGAAATAATCCTAACGTGGTTCTCCAGTCTTTCTAGAATACATTAACAGCACTCTCTGAAGTGAAACTACAAAAAGCACATTCATGTATTTTTAAATGTTTGGATTGCACCTTGTCTCATTTCAAAAAATGACTGAAGTAGCTTATAAGAAATACATGGACACAACAGGGACATTAAAAACAAAAGGAAACTAATTCTAAGCAGAAAACAATTACATCTAAGCTAATATCAAAAATGAGTGATGACATTTAGGTTCAGCTCTGAACTTTTGGCTCCTTTCTAGAAGCCAAAGTAAACAAAGGTCAGTGATGAATTATGCATTTCTTTTTTGAACAAAAGAAATATTTATTTAGGAGTTAAGCAACCTCTAAGTATTTTGCAGAAATCCTTTTACAAATGACTTTGGACAACATAATACACAATCCCCAGACAACTCCTGTCCAGATGTTGTTTATATGTTCATCAAAATATATCTACATATCAGTAAATTACATTTATGTACATTATAAGTATGTTATATATACATACATGTAAACTTCCGAGTTGCAGCACACGTATCTACATATAGATTCACACACAGTGCAATGGACTAAATGTTTCTGTCCCCTCAAAATTCATATGTTGAAATCCTAACACCCAATATGATGGTTTTAGGAGGTGCGGCCTTTGGGAGCTGATTCATGAGGGTGGAGCCCTCATGAATGAGATTAGTGTCCTTATAAAAGAGACCACAGAGAGAGCTCTCTTGCCCTCTTTCCACCACATGAGGATGCAAGAGGACCTTTATCAGAACCCAACCATGCTGGCATCCTGATCTCAGACTTCCATCCTCCAGAATTATGAGAAATAAATGTCTGTGTTTAGAAGCCACCCAGTCTATGGCATTTTGTTATAGCAGCCCAACTTGACTAAGACATACATATACAGGTATATATACACATGAAGTAACTCAGAGAAAGTATTTCTCTAAGGAAGTAAAGTACTGGGGCTGTATAGGTTGTGGGCACTGATGGCCACAACAATTCCTCCCATCCCTGTATGCTAGCACTTGGCAGTGTGACTTTCCACACCCTCATCAAGAGGTGGAGTAAATTTCTCCTTCCCTTGAATCTGGGCTGGCCCTGTGACCAGCTCGGACCAATAGAAGTGATGTGTGTGACTTCCTCGCCTGGGCTTCCAGAGGCCTTGCAGCTTCTGCTCTCATGTTCTAGTTACAGGACTGCCCTCACATGCAGAAGCACAGGCTGGCCTTCATGAGGATAAGAAGCCGGCTGGAGAAGAGGCCCAGCTGATGGTCAGCACTAGTTGCCAGACAAGTGAGTGAGGCCAGTGGAGATCATCCTGCTCTAGTCAACACATCAGAGAAGTGAAGCCTCATGAGTGACCCCAGGAGAGTCCAGAAGAACTGCCCAACTGTGAGCAACCAAAACTGGTAACCACCAGGATGGTGAGGTTAATACATGGTGGTTTTAGCCACTGAGCTTTGGGGTGGATTGTTATACAGCAAAGGTTGATATAAGATTCAAGGTATATAATCTCCTTAACACCAGAGCAAAATGGAAAAATCAAGGGAATTACGGTTGTTCACACTGTACTTCCCGAAGTCCTTTCAGGAATTCTGAGGAAAGGGAGATGGAGCCTAGACTTAGAACAGTCCCATTTTGACCTCTTGGGTAGAATAGGCTTTAAGCTGTCTTTCTCTGAAATAAGTGTTCTTATTCTGACTTTTAAACGGAGCAAGTTATAGTTCAGGTAGAGGATTCCTGGCAACAGCCCAGTGCACACATAGTTCTTGCTTATGACGGCAGGAAACGTGTTGGCCTAGATTTCCCGGGTTAGTCCTGTGTTCAGATTTTCTCATCAAACTGTGTATTATTAGGGTAAATGCTCTGATTTGAGGTTGGAACCATATGGATGCTATGTCTATATATTTGGGGACCATGTTTTCACAAAAGCATATTATCCTTTTAATGCACACATATCTAAAAGCATGGATATTAAAGTACATGGTCATCACTACTATAAAGGATAAGATTCACGTAGGGTCTGCCAAGAGTAGAAATGGAGAGACCCCAAACTAGGTCTAGTCTAATAGTCCAAGTCAGAGATGGTGACTTGGATTCAAGTTTTGACAACAGAATTGGGGAAAAGGATGAATTCAAGATTTGTTTTGGATGTAGAATTGACAGGACTCATGACCTAACTGTAAGAAAGAGAGGAAACAAGAGTACGTACAAGTACACATGTCAAAAGTATACAGTTGGATAGATGGGTCCAGAATATAGATGAAAATTTTTTTCTTCTTTTTATTGAAGTATAGTTAATTTACAATGTTGTGTTAGTTTCAAGTGTACAGCAAAGTGATTAAGTTATACATATATGTATTCTTTCTCAGATTCTTTTTCATTATAGGTTATTACAAGATATTGAGTATAGTTCCCTGTACTGTACAGTAGCTCCTTGTTGTTTACTTATTTTATATATAGTCGTATGTATATGTTGATCCTAAACTTCTAATTTATCTCTCCCCTTCCCCCACTATCCCCTTTGGTAACCATAAGTTTGTTTTCTATGTCTGTGAGCCTATATCTGTTTTGTAGTTAAGTTCGTTTGCATCAATTTTTTAGATTCCACATAAGTGACATCATATATTTGTCTTTGTCTGACTTACTTCACTTAATGTGATCATCTCTAGGTCCATCCATGTTGCTGCAAATTGCATTGTTTCATTCTTTTGTATGGCTGAGTAATATTCCATTCTATATACTACATCTTCTTTATCCATTCATCTGTCAATGGTTGCTTCCATGTCTTGGTTATTGTAAATAGTGCTGCAGTGAACATTGGGGTGCATGTATCTTTCCAAATTAGAGTCTTCTCCTGATACATGCCCTGGAGTGGGATTTCGGAATCATATGGTAGTTCTAATTTTAGTTTTTTATGAAATCTCCACAATGATCTCCATAGTAACTGCACCAATTTACATTCCCTTTTCTCTACACCCTCTCCAGCATTTATTATTTGTAGACTTCTTAATGTTGGCCATTCTGACTGGTGTGAAGTGATACCTCATTGTACTTTTGATTTCCATTTCTCTAATAATTAGCAATATTGAGCATCTTTTCATGCAGCTGTTGGCCATCTGTGTGTCTTCTTTGGAGAAATATCTATTTAGGTCTTCTGCCCATTTTTTGATTAGGTTGTTTGTTTGTTTCTTTGATATTAAGCTGTATGAGCTGTTTGTATATTTTGGAAATTAATCCCTAATTAGAGAATGTGGATGGGGTAGAAAACAGGGCCATGACCTGAGCCTAGGGGGCCCTACATTTAGAGGTCAGGAAGAGAGAGAAGAACTTATAAAAGGAAACTAAGAAAGAGGTAGAGGAAAACCAAGGTGTAAAGTCACAGACACCAAAAAATGAGAGTATTTTAAGAAAACACAGGCAGATAACTGGTTATACACAGTTGAAAGATCAAATAAAATGAGAACTTATTAATCTCATTGGATTTGACAATATAGAGGCTACTGATGATCTTGACAAAAGCAGTGTCAGTGAAGTTTTCTGGATTGAACCAAATTGGAAAGGACTGTAGAACAAATGGAAGGTGAGAAGGTAGAGGTACCATGTAGAAATAACTTGCTAAATGGCTTGTTGTAAAGGGGGACGGAGAAATGAGATGATAACTAGAAGAGACTGACATCTCTAGAGGGGGCTTGAGGTTTTTTTGTTTGTTTGTTTTATACTTTAGGTTGAGATATACAAAGTTTGTTTGCTCCTGGGAGTGAGGCAGTAGAGATGGAAATATTGATCATGCAGGAGAGAAGAAAAGTAAACAAAGGACAAAAGTCCTTGACAGAGGATGGGGTCCAGAGCTCATGGGCAAATTCGACTACTGATAGGATAATGACACCTTATCAGTTTCATCATGAGCGAACAGAGAAGTTGTTGGTGGGTGTACATTCTGGTGGGTCTAGGGGCTTGGTGGTAAGAAGATTAGGGCTTTCCTGGTTGATGGATTTTCTTTTCTCAAACATACATAAGTCTAGCTCATCAGCTAAAAGTGTCATTTGCGGCTAAAAGGTCTACATAAGAGGAAGGGGTCTGAAATAGTCACCTTTAAAATTAGCATGCACCTAGTAGACAAAAGTAGTGGGATTACTTTGTAGTTCAGCTGGTATGAGACCATTAGTTTGGCAGGGAGACAATCAGCGCAGTTGGGAATTTGTTGGCAGCAGACTCACACTAAAAATTTGCTAAAATCAAAAGTAAATGTTTCTGGTCTGGCAGTTTTCCTCCAAAGAGTAACTCAAGGATCCAGACTCCTCCTACCTTGTGATGCTGCTATATGACCTATGACCTCCAAGGTTACTGAGGGAGAGAGAGTGAATGAGTAGCTAGCATCCTGATGTTTTACCATCTCTGCCTGAAAGGGATATACATCCTTGTGCTCACAGTCCATTGGTGAGAACTAGTCAAATGCTCCTACCTAGAAACAAGGAGGTAGAAAATATAACCCTGGGCAGCTGCTTCCAGAAAGAGTGGTACATGTGGAAGAGAAGCATGAATCTTTGGTGTTTAAATAGCTGTCTCTATCACATCTATGAACAAGGAGATACAAAATGTCAGGCAGATTTAAATTACATCAGATGAAAAAATGGAGAGTGATACAAACTGCTTTTTAAATAGAATAATCAGTGAAGGCCTCTGTGGAGGTGAAATTTAAGTAAAAGCATGAAGTGAAAAGAGGGAGGTATTTGAGTTATGAGGGAATTGTGTTTAAAATAGAGGAAACAGCAAGTGCAAAGACCCTGAGGCAGGTACACATTTGATGTGCTTAAGGTGGGGAGTGGAAACATTTTTGTGTAAAGGGTCATATAGTTAATATGTAGGCTTTGATGGGCCATTAGATCTCTGTTACTACGCAACTCTATCACTGTAGCATAAAAGCAGCCATAGACACTATATGAACAACTGTGTGTAGCTATTATCCAATAAAGCTTCATTTACAAAAACAGGTAACAGACTCTGGTTTAATGAAAAGCAAGAAGGGCAAATTTCTTCCCAGAAATGTGAATAGTGGGCAAGGAGTTAGCGGAGGATAGAGAAGTCAGGGGGGAAACCAAGTGTTAGGTCAGATAGAGCTTTATAGGCTACACTGTAAGGGGTTTGGATTCATTCCAAGGGCTTGGGAAAACTGTGGGAAAATTTTAAATAGGCATGTAAAATGATCTGATTTACTCTGGAAAAAGATGACTTTGGCTGCTGTAAGAAATAAACTCTATGGAAGTGAGAGCAGGAGTAGGGAGACCAGTTAGTATAAACAAGAGATGACCGTGGCTTCAACCCACATGTTAGCAATGCAAACGGGGAGGAGGTGCCAGGTTGGGGATGTGCCTTGAAGGGAGGACCTACTGGATTTGCTGATAGACAGATGTCCTGCAGAGGAGGTTCTTGAGCTAATGTGTTAGGAAGATAAAAGATGATGTAAAGTTTGAGATTTCAGAGGTGTTGCAGTTTCTGGACGGGACATGGTCCAAGGCATGTCCACAGAAGTGAGTGTCTATGGTGAAAGCACACACACACACACACACACACTATATATATATATATATATATATATATATATATATATATATATATATATATATATGTATGGTGAAGATGAGGAGTGATCCTGGAAACCATGCTCGATGAGAAAATAAAAAATAATGTGTATTGATAATCTTGTGTCCTTTGAGTCAGCAGTGACCATGACAACACAAAGAGCCAGCTGTGTCATGTACTGTCCACTGACACGACCCTGTAATCAGAGAGGAACCTCTCCACAGATCTGCCCAGTAACCACAACCAAAAAACAAGCAAATCAAAAGAACCATCATTAAATAATATGAAACAGGCAAACCTTGGTTCCTGTTTCCTCACAGTTCCCACAAGGAAGCACAATCTTGGCTGGAAGCGCGTCTTGACGTGATCTCACATTCGGATGGACATCCATCCACCACCAGCTGAAAAATAAAATTGAAAAGCAATTGAAATCTTTATGATGAACTTTCACAAAATGCCACTGAGATAGTTCATCCTTAAACGACTGCAACAATCCACAAACCCAGGTACAACAAGTGTCCCACAGTCTCCCTTCTGTCTCCAAAACTTCCCAGAACTTTCTCTGAAAGCTGGCCTGCACAAGTGTCAGGCAGGACTGAAGGGCACAGCCAGGGGGAGGCAGAGATGTTGAGAAGCTTTGTCTGGAAGGCTCCTCGTATGTGCTCCTGAGTCCACAGACATTTCCTGGCTGCCTACAGTACTGTGGGTCCTTCTGTCAAATAAATAGTGTTTGTGGTCACCTGCAGGAATGGTGGAGATGTCATCAGACTAGGCGATGGGCAGGAAGGGAGCAATAAGAAAGGTGATTCTAGCTGCGTCGCACAGGTAGATCAGCTCGGTGCTTTGTGACCACCTAGAGCGGTGGGATAGGGAGGCGGGAGGGAGATGCAAGAGGGAGGGCATATGGGGATATATGGATACGTATATGGACACGTATAGCTGACTCACTTTGTGATACAGCGGAAACTAGTACACCATTGTAAAGCAATTATACTCCAATAAAAATATTAAAATAAAAAAAAATTTTTTAAAGGCGATTCTAGGGGAATTCCCTGATGGTCCAGTGGTTAGGACTCCACACTTTCACTGCCGAGGGCACAGGTTCGATCCCTGGTCGGGAAACTAAGATCCTGCAAGCTGCGCGGCGAGGCCAGAAAAAAAATTTTTAAAGGTCATTCTAGAGACCTGGACCCTGAAGAAGGACATCCTTGGCAGGTGGCAATATGGTCAACAGTATTTACCATGCATGATTGGGTAAGGGGTCAGAAAATATCCTGAGTTCTTTCTTTCCCTCCCTTCCTTCTTTTCTCCCTTCCTTTTCTTTCTCTTTCCCTACTGCTTCTTTTCTTTCCTCCCTCTCTTTATTTCTCCAATGAGTATTTTATCTACCTATCAATCTACCATTCATCTCTATCTATCTAGCCATCTCTCTATCTCTCTATGAATCTGTATTAGTCACGGTTCTCCGAAGGAACAGATAAATAGGATAGATAGAAAGATGATTGATAGATAGGTGATAGATAGATAGGTAATTGATTGATACATACATACATACATATAAGAGGAGATTTATAAGGAGTTGGCTCATGAAATTATGGAGGCTAAGAAGTCCCACAGTCTGCCATCTGCAAGCCAGAGAACGAGGAAAGCTGGTGGTGCAATTCAGTCTGAGTCTAGAGGCCCAAGAATCAGGGGGCGGGGGAGGAGGGCAGGGGATGGAGGGGTGCTGGTCGTGTAAGTCCCAGTCTGAGTCTGAAGGCCCAAGAACCAAGAGGTGGGAGAAGATGGATGTCCCAGCTCAAGCAAAAAGAGCAAATCTGCCTTTTCCTCCAATTTTCTTCTATTTAGGATGGCAATGAATTGGATGATGCCTACCCACGTTGGTGAGGACAATCTTCATTCAGTCTGCAAATTCAAATGCTCATCTCTTCTGGAAAAATCATCACAGACACACTCAGAAATAATGTTTTAGCAGTTATCTGGGCATTCCTTATCCCAGTCAAGTTGACAC
This sequence comes from Mesoplodon mirus, assembly GCF_964341445.2. NCBI lineage: Eukaryota > Metazoa > Chordata > Mammalia > Artiodactyla > Ziphiidae > Mesoplodon > Mesoplodon mirus. Next base: position 7,893,182 of record NC_138977.1, on the reverse strand, counting down.
ATAAAATCAACCGTCATCCTATCTACCTATCTATCTATCTATCCTGAAAGAAAAAAATACAAATAGATATGTATTACTAAATGTCAAATACTGCAGTGAATTGGATCCTGCCCAAAGGACCCTTAAAACTGTTTTCCCAAGAGCTCCATCAATGGTGCTTTAAGTGTGGTTGGTGGACCAGCAGTATCAGCATCCATGTGAGAGCTTTTTTAGAGATGCAAGTTCTCAGGCCCCACCCCAGACCTACTGAATCAGTAAATGGTGTTGGGAAAACTGGACAACCACATACAAAAGAATAAAGCTTGACCACTATCTTACACCATACACAAAAATTAACTCAAAATGGATTAAAGACTTGAACATAAGACCTGAATTCCTTGAAACTCCTAGAAGAAAATGTACATAGTAAACTCCTTGATATAAGTCTTGGTGATAATTTGTTTTGAAGTTTAGTTGACTTACAATATTGTGTTAGTTTCAGGTGTAGAGCAAAGTGATTCAGTTATATGTATTTTTTCAGATTATTTTCCATTATAGGTTATTATAAGATATTGAATATAGGTCCATGTGTTGGTGATAATTTTTTAAATATGATACCAAAAGCAAAAGCAACAAAAACAAAAATAAATGTGTGACTACATCATTCTAAAAAGCTTCTGTACAGCAAAGGAAACTATCAACAGAATGAAAAGTAATCTACTGAAAGGGAGAAAATATTTACAAATGATTTATCTGATAAGGGGCTAATATCCAAAATATATAAACAACTCATATAACTCAACATCAAAAAAACAAAAAACCCAATTTAAAAGTGAACTGAATAGACATTTTTCCAAAGATGGCCAACGGGCATATGAAAAGATGCTCAACATCATTAACCATCAGAGAAATGAGAATCAAAACCACAATGAGATATTGTCTGACACCTATTAGAATGGCTATTATCAAAAAATAAGAAATAACAAGTGTTGGAGAGGATGTGGAGAAAAGGGAACACATGTGCACTCTTGGTGGGAATATAAATTGATGCAGACACTATGGAAACCGGTATGCAGGTTCCTCAAAACATTAAAAATAGAACCATCATATGATCCAGCAACTCAACTTCAGGGTATTTATCCAAAGAAAACAAAACTATTAACTCAAAAAGATATATGCATTCCCATTTTCACTGTAGCACTATTTACAATAGCCAGGATGCAGAAACAACCTAAGTGTCCATCCGTGAATGAATGGATAAAGAAATCATGTATATTCATACAATGGAATATTATTCAGCCATAAAAAAGAATGAAATCTTGCCACTGCATCAATATGGTTGGACCTCGAGGGCATTATGCTAAGTGAAATAAGTCAGACAGAGAAAGACAAATAGTGTATGATCTCTTATATGTGAAACTCAAAAAACAAAAAAACAATAACAAAAACCCACGCTCGTAGATACTGAGAACAGATTGGTGGTTGCCAGAGGGGGTTGGAAGGTGGGAGACAAGGGTAAAGGTGGTCAAAAGGTACAAAGAAAAAATAAATAGAAATTATTTTAAAATTTCAAAAACATATGATCTTTATATCCATATTTCTGAAATTTCATGATCATATGCCCTGAACAGTTCTTTTTTCCAATCATTGTATTAGGTATTCAGTGGCATTTTGCATCAAAAAACTTATGTCCTTCGATTCTGAAATTTTCTGTATAAATCTTTGATAATGTTTCCCCTTATTTTTTAGTTCTTTTTTTCTAGAATGCCTATTATTATTATTTTTTCAACATCTTTATTGGAGTATAATTGCTTTACAATGGTGTGTTAGTTTCTGTTTTATAACAAAGTGAATCAGCTATATGTATACTTATATCCCCATATCCCCTCCCTCTTGCGTCTCTCTCCCACCCTCCCTATCCCACCCCTCTGGGTGGTCACAAAGCACCGAGCTGATCTCCCTGTGCTATGCAGCTGCTTCCCACTAGCTATCTACCTTACGTTTGGTAGTGTATATATGTCCATGCCACTCTCTCACTTGGTCCCAGCTTATCCTTCCCCCACCCCGTGTCCTCAAGTCCATTCTCTACGTCTGCATCTTTATTCCTGTCCTGCCCCTAGGTTCTTCAGAACCCTTTGTTTTCCTTTTTTTTTTTTTAGATGGAATGCCTATTATTTAAACGTCAGATTTCCATTACCTTCTAACTTCCTTATCTTTCTATCCCACTTTTCACTCCTGTTTTTTTTCTACTTTCTAGAAGTCTTCAAAGTATCCTTTAAATCTTCTATTGAATTGTGTTTTTCTGCCTTATTTTTATTTTCCATGAGTTAGTTCCCTAATAAATGTTTCTTAGGACGCTCTTATTTTTATGTATATAAACTGATTATCTTTCTGAGGATATTAATCTCTCATATATATATATATATATATATATATATATATATATATATCTCTTTGTGAGCCCTCCATTGAATTTTTTCCCCTTATTTTTCTGTTCGTTTGTTCATTTGGGTTCCTGTCTTAAAATCACCTTTCCTCTTGGTTAGCTCTCTATACTTAAAGGTCAACCACCAAATCCTTACTGGAAGCTCCATGTGCGTGGTTTGTCCAATGATGGGCATTGCTGTAGGATGCTTGGCAGATGCCTAGGACCTCCAGTGCCTATGACTCTTTCCCTGCCAGTGTCCTGGGTGCAAAGCAGGGAATGAAGGCAGGGGAGTCTGATGGTCAAAATCTAGACTGTCATTTAATCCTGTTTCCGAATGGCCTCAATCCCTTCTTTGGCTGTCAACAAGCACATTTTTACCTGTCACAGTTTCATGTCCTGATTTGTCCTTAGCAAAACTTGGTCACTGTCAGTGTGGATACCATGGAGTTAGGGCAGGCCTGGGAGCCTTATCTTGGGGTAAAAGAAAAAGCATGCCAGAGGGCATCCTGCATTCATTCCAACCCTATATGGGGGAAGAAGAGGTACCAGAATATAGAGGCAACAGCAGAAGAGGGTGACATGCAGGTGGCATATGGTGAGAAGGTGCTGCTTTGCCAACTTTTAGGCTTGTCCTCATCCACTCACTTCTAAAAGCCAAGACACTTGAACTTTACTTTTCTCTACCCACTGCTATCTTACTCTGTCTCTTGGGGCAGTGAAGTGTCAGGGAAGGTGAGCCTAACTCAAGGAGTTTATTCCACAGGAATGTGCCCATCTGGTGGCCTCCTGTGAACAGAAATGTTTGCTGGATGCACCATACAGTTCATCACGTACATACAGCTTAGAAATTCTGCTTGTGATCTTCACGTTTCATTTACCCAGATAATGTCATCAAAAATGTCATAATGGATAGAAAATCATGTATGTGAAACTTTTGAAAATTGTAAAGCACTATAAAATTTAAAGAATCTTTCATTCAATAAAAAAAGAAACTTCAAAATGCAAATATATATATATATATATATATATATATAAAATAATGGCTAACACTATGGTGTAAATGCACTGCAATTTTAAAAAGTGTAATAAACCTTGTGTATTCCAACCATAAAAAGGAATTTTCCCACCCTTCCTCCTATTTCTCTTGGAACATCAGCAAATTGAGTTGCAAGGGAAATATAATGAGAAGATTTTAAGTTATCCTGCAGACATGAAGACATGGGAAATTGGCTATAAAATTACATTTGGGTATTTTTGCTTATTCCCTGTTCAAAATCTGTCCAAAATTTCTCTATGAAATAGGAAACTTTCTTCCCCTTTCTTGCCTCTGCACTCTGTAAGACTCAAGCTAGCCGACCTTTTATTAACTCTCCTCTTCACTCCCCACCCCACCCCCTAAAATACTTAGCAGCACTAGAGACTCATTCTTCACTGCCTGAACTTTAAAAAAAGAAAAAAATTGAGCCCATAATAAAGAGCTTCCTACCACTGCCAAGTTACACTGTGATCAATCACCAAAACCAGTACCTATTCCAAGAGAATAAGTATCAACAATTTTAAAGAAAACCAAGATGCATGACCAAATAAATACAACGTATAGCTAGATGTATAGAATCAGACGTGTAGCATGAAAGGCAGATGATGTCTTAGGAGTTATCGATTAAACTCCAAACTCAAGTTCGTATGGCATTTTAATAGGAAACATCACAAGCTGTTTTCCTTTTATTTTTTTCACTTCTTCCTTCCCTCCTATTCTTCTCTGGATTGAAGGGTGAGAATAAGAAGAGTAATGATGATGTGGATTAAAACCAAAATCACATGCACTGTAGAAGCTAGGGTATGTTCCTCACCTAGAATATCCCAGTACTTCTACTCCTTAGACTTTGAACATGAAACGTATAATCTACATGTCAGTCTCTCTGTTCTGCATCTTGAGTGTAATGTGTGGCCCTACAGTCTAAAGGGGAGGTGACATGCGTGATACTACAGCACTCAAAGCAAGTCTTTTTTTTTTTTTTTTTTTTTTTTGGCGGTACGCGGACCTCTCACTGTTGTGGCCTCTCCTGTTGCGGAGCACAGGCTCCAGATGTGCAGGCTCAGCGGCCATGGCTCATGGGCCCAGCCGCTCCGTGGCATGTGGGATCTTCCCGGACTGGGACACGAACCCATGTCCCCTGCATCGGCAGGCAGGCTCTCAACCACTGCACCACCAGGGAAGTCCATCAAAGCAAGTCTTGTTTAAAAGATATGTGATGGGGTCAAGCTTGAATTATCCAAAGGGACTCAAGAGCACGAACCAAGTTCATAAATGTTTAAGGGAGCCTAGGCTTGAGCTTTCCCATAGAACAAGGGGAAGAGGAATCAGACAAATTCCAGCTAGATAAGCGGTCTGGGGGAATGACAAGAATAGTGGGAGAGGGAGGAGGGTAGAAGAAAGGAGATCATAAAGCCAGGAAAGGGAAAGTTTCATTAAACTCAAGTCAGAAAGGAAATTGTACAAACAGTTAATAAAGAGAGATCAAAACAAAGGGAGTATGTTCCCAGGACCCTGGGCGAGTCAGCTGATTGTATACATGGTAATGTGAACAAAACAGATAGAGAAAACAGTGGATTGAGCATTCAAGAGCGTTCAGGGCAGGCGCTTTCTGTTCCAGCATCACTGAAATCGTAAGAGATGCTCCATCGCTGAATCTTCAATTAAAAAAACAAAAGACTCCATCCTGGACCATGGCAGTTGGGTTCTAAGCGTTGTTCATAAAAGAACTAAACACTTTTTAAGGAAATTTAGCTAATGAGATTAAAGGACAATGTCTTCCAGATTGTGCTGTCATTCTTGACCCATTCTGAACTTGTTCTTATTTCTCCTCTGGGTCAAGCAGCTCACTCTCGGCATTTATCAGTAGGATATGAGCACATGCAAAGGTTCAAGGCCAGAATCTGCAGAAAAACCCAAAATGCCCCATTAAAAAATTCTCATGGGAATTCTTTGCAAAATGCATGAACAGGCATTTAGCAAATGTATGTAGAAAAGAAGATCCACCACATAAGCCACTCTTCTCTCTGCAGGAAATGATGGTCCAATATCAACAATGTTTCCTGCAGGCTGATCCCTTAGTCACAGGAGTCCAGCTGTTCTTGTTAACAACAAAGGCATGATTTATCTCTCAAGGATGTAAAGGAATGAAAGGCATAACCGAGAAAGTTATGTCTTAAACAGATGGGATGGGTCCCGTGGGACAATGACTTTCCCACCATTTAAATCTTCTCGTTTATACATCCTGGTACCAAGCCGTATCTCAGGATTGTTCTGGTGTTAAATGCCTCATCACTATCCTGATATTTTACTTTTTTCAGGCTACTGCTTCCTGTAGCTAACAATTCATTAATTAAATTGCTTTAATTTACAAGGTAAATATTTTTTTTTTGCCAAAGCAAGATTTTTGCCAGATCATCTTGTTTGATTGTATATTTGTTTTCTTGGACGTATATTAATTTGCATGGGTTAAGCCATATTTCTAAACGGGCTGGATAATTTTTCTGAAGCACAATTCCCAGTCTTGCCTTTCCTTGCCTGTCCATTTCCAAAAAAGAAAAGCTTCAACTGAGACATGATTTCTTGAGGAGGCAGATGAATGCAGGAAGCAGGAACTAGGATTCACCCAACTCAAAAATCCACACCCAAAGATCCAGCTGATAGAAAGGCCAATGTTTTTATCTCTTCTTTTATAAACCATTATCAGATGCCTTTTCCCTAACTTACTATAATGCCTCTTTCCAGAATTCAAACAACCAAAAAGTTCAGATAACTGAAATTTTTTTCCATATTTTACTTCAGTAAAAAAGAGACAAAACAAATAAACAAATGGATATCAGAGACTTGGAGGTTTTTTGTTGTTGTGCTGTTGTTTTTCTACCTAGCATAGGTTATATGAACTGTACACATTAGACCAATCGCCTACATCTTATATCCTTATAATAATAATGGCATGCATGTTCAATCATATAATTATATTGAGGCTCTTCATGACAGGAACCATTGAAAAAAGAACAAATTCATTTAATGCTATGTGTACATAGTTTATTTGAAAATTTTTTAAACTGGAGATCAATATAACTCTCAATTAACTATAACAAGGACACTTCCTGGTATATACATACTTTATAAGTGGAAAAAGTACTCTAAATTCAGTAACACACACACACACACACACACATATGCAAAATAGTTTTAACAGGAAAGTAAATTCTGTAGAGAAAATAGAATTTCAATGACCCTATCAGTGAAAGAAGCTAGTCACAGAAGACCACATTTATATGAAATGTGCAGAACATGCAAATCTATAGAGACAAAAAGTAGATTAGCGGTTGTCTAGGGCTAGAGGATGGGGGATGGGAAGGGTAGGGGCAAGTGACTGCTATGGATATGGGATTTCTTTTTTGGGTGATGAGAATATTCTGAATTGGATTGTAGTGATGGTTGCCCAACTCTGTGAATATCATTTAAAAATCATTGAATTGCTCACTTTAAAAAAGCAAAAGGTATGGCATGTGGATTATATCTCCATAAAACATTTTTTTTTTAAATACCTTCTCAGAGGTGGTTTCCCAGAGCTGCCCAACACACAGGTGGGTCAATAAAATCCAACCAAGAGAGCAGCCAACCTTAGGGTGGATCTCCTTTCCCTCACCCTCTCCTCCTCTTTCTTTGTCGGTGATATTTGACTAATCTGTTTCCTTCCCTGCTTTCATCCCGTTGGCTTGGATTGTACTTCGCCATCTGTTCACTAACTTGGCTTTGAATTTCCGGCCCTCCTTAAAATAACATCAAGTGCTCCTTTGAAAATGTCCACTGATCAAAGCCCTGCTTCCTGGATCTCACGCAAAGTCTGACACCTGAGCACATTTTGCAATTCTTGACCAGCACTCCTGACCTCTGCCAAGTTTCCACTGTTTTCTAACCTAAACCTCAGTCTTCTCCCAGAGATGTTAAGTTAGAACCGAGGTAGAGGTTCTGATTGCTGCCAGGCCAGGCTCCTCAAGAAGACCTTGCGGGATCTTGTGGCAGTCACATGAATTTAAATGAAATGTGAAATGTACAGAGACTCACACTGGAGAGCACACAGCCTTTTTTAACCATTAAACTGACCTGGATTCTGGTGGGCTTTCCATTTGGACTGGACCATCTTGTCCCCCCTCAGGATGTGGGTTACAGGACAGCAATCCTATCTGCCCCAGCATCAGGGATGCTCCTGTCCAGCCATCATATTCAAGTAGGCCATGGAAGCACCTCTCCAAATAATCATTATTTACTTAATGTCCATGTTTGGAATGGCTTCGAAAAAGAAAAAGCCCTAAGAGCTTATCTGATCTCATGGAAAGACAGAAATCATACGTGTGGTTTCCTTGGGTTGTTCAGCTTTTTCCAATCTTCCCCACCCCACATTCAGAGCTCCTTTCACCTTCATCTGCAGATTCTCTTCAGGAAGTGGTGCCCAAAGGCACAGATAAACCACTGAGTTGTCCTGTGGTCTGATTCCCTGAAGCCTTAGATTTTGATGTGAAGAAATTGCTTGAAAGCACTATATCTTTTTTTCTCACCACTGGCAAATGGCAAAGTTTTCACATCCTGATAGCAATGCTTTTAAGTGAGAAATATAAGAATCAATTTGTCCATTATTCCATTATTCCACCCAAACACTTAGTAATTAAGAGACAGACTAGAATACTTCAATTAACTACCTGCAAGGGGTTTTTTTGTTTTTTTAAAGTTGATTTTGAAGTTGATAAGCTCCCTAGAGTCTAAGAAAAATTCTTTTAGGCATCCACCTGGAAGTTGTCACAATTTGAATGAATGGTTTGTTCAAAATGAAATTTAAATTTCTCTACAGCAATTTTAGTTTCATGTAACTTTAAATCTTAGAAATAACTTAGTACAACTCCTTCACCTTACAGATAAAAAAGTACAACCCAGTAAAGAGAAGTGACTTGCCCAAGTTCATAAATATATGACGAAACTAGGACTAGGAGAAAAAACAAATCCCAAGACTCTTGAAACTGGACCTTCTTTTATTCTATGATCAGGCAATAATTTATGATGATGTTAGCCTTATGAAATTTACACTTGACTCAAAAACTAGAGGGAGGGCAAGGAAGGGATTCAGAAGAGATGGGGAAGAATGAGAGGATCAAACAGCATCTTATTTCTGGCTCCGTGCAATGACTGAAACAGAGAACATTGGGAAGACTATTACTTATCTCCCTAAATCAAAAATAGCAAAGACCTCCTGGCAGCTAAAGAAGCTGAAAAACACTGCCCCACACTCAATCCCTGGACACAGAAAGCACACAGCTTACTATGTCAGGACACAAAAAGACTCAAAACAAATCATGACTCATGCCAGCCTTAAACAGTTGTAATCATCTCTTATCTTTGTTTGAATACTACTCTCTTCCACCAAAATAATTATAGCAATTATATGCTCTTGTATTTCATAAACAAATGCAAATTCATCCTCAAAGGATCATCTGATATAAAGGAAATAAAGAATCGCAAGGAAGAAATAAAACACACTACATTTCATTAGACCGATCGCTTGATTTTCCTTAGATTTAATCTAATTTCTCTTGTAGGCCTATTAGAAAATCACTTTCTTCTTTTGGTAGAAATTGCCTGTAACTATGTTCTGGAAATGAGCTATTTCTGGCATTGCTGATCTGTAATTCTGCAGAGCGCTTTCATGGGGGCAGGGGGCAACCCAGTGAATCACAGAGAGTCTAAGGAGGAAAGCAGAGCCCTATGTCTGAACAAGCTCTTTGCCTGAACAGTTACTGGTCTCCTTGGAGGTGTAGCTCGGAATCTATTCCCAGACCTTAAGGTAGGTTCAACACAAGACAGGTGGTTTTGGACCAGGAGGACAGTGCCTTCTGGTGATTAGTGCAGAGCCTGGGTTACATTTTGGTTCCATGATTCCTAGCTTGGTGATAGGGGGTAAGTTATTGAACTTCTCTATGAAATGAGACCAGCCGTACTAATGCTATAGGGTTCTTGTGAACATTCAGTGAAGGAAATACATGACTGTACCTAGCCCAGAGCCTACGTGAATTATATCCTCTGTAACAGAGTTCTCGTCTCTTTCCTTAGCTAAGGGAATGGGGGCCTGGCAGTACCGCTGGGGAGAAACGTCGTACCACAAATCCACTCCACTCGGCCTCCACCTCGAGGATTTTGGAAAGATTGGGCCCAAACAGTAGCTCAGGAAATTGGTGAGGGAGCCTGTCTATCCAACATCAGAACCACAATTCTTAATGCTCTAGACCAGTGTGGACCTTGGCCCAGCAGCATCAGTATCATCCCAGAACTGCATCTCTGGGGATGGCTCCAGGAATCTGTGATTATGCCAGCTCTCCAGGTGATTCTTCTGCATGCTCCAGTTTAAAAAGCACTGCTCTAAAGAAAGTGTTACCAGCAAACCTGAAAAAAAACCAGGAAGACACGGACCAGGTAATCAGTGATTTTCAGGGGCCCAAGTCAAAGAGATTTTAAGGAAAGATGGAAGAGCCAACTGATAGGAAGCTTCCGGGGGAAACTTTTAGAGATTATATGACAATTATCAATTTTACAAATGCTTTCATTCACTTAGAAAACACAAATCCACATGGTGCTTATTAATATTCTAAGTAGAAATGAGCCACTGAATTTATTACAGATCGGCTAGGTGGGGCTGATCCCCAAGACAAGAAGGGATCGGCTGTAAAATTTTTAAATAAAAAGAGCCCAAGTGCTTATTTTTGGTGACAACAAGTAAAGAGGGAGATGGGAAGACAGCATCTTACTCAACAGCCAGTCCTGGGAGAAAAAGAACCAAGGAACAGAAGCAATCTAATTCTCTAGGGCTTTCAGAATGAAAAAAATATAAGAGTGAGACGTGGGACTGAAATCCAGCAGCTGAGATGTAACCCATCAGGCCAACTGGCAGAAGGCCCAGCAGCAAGGCACCGTCTTAGGAACCAAACATCTGCCTGTTTTCACATCTCCACAATATGCTAAACTGTGAGCAAAAAGTTGCAGCATTCCGCAAAGATCAGGGACACACAACAGTTTGAAAATTCAGTTGCATGTGTAAATATTTACCTAGCTACTTCCTTGGGGTCTACAAACCTGTTTCATTTTATTGGCAGTGAACTCCATCATTTTAGCAAGCCACTATATTTGACTAGCAGGATGGGGAGGTGGGGGAGAGGCATCACTTAAAGTAACTGGGAAAATGCATTACAGATTTTTAGTAGTAATCCCACCAATGCCTCTGAAACCAGAGGGGAGTGGGGAGGAGCATTCTGAAGTGAGGTGTCCATGCCAGAGAAATTAACATTCTAATGCTCCATCAGGCTCCCAGATCCTGCAACTTTCCCTACTCAAAGTTAAGGCGATTTGACGCATTTTCAGGTTGAACCCTTCCCCAGAATCTCAATCCAATACTATCATTAATCAGAAGAAGTTGAAGGGGCTCTAGTTGAGCATCTCAAGTAGACATGCCTGCCAGGCAATCTATTCCCAGACCTGCCCTGGCTTATAGTTCCAGTAGTACTCATTTACCTTCACCTGGCTCTTGTGGACAGCTCTCTCCTTGTCTGTTATTGCGTACCTACTATGCATCCACCTGAGAGCTAGACACAGAAATCCAGACACTTTCTTCAGGAGGCCAGCAGTCTACTTCCTCTAGGAAAATACTCTCAACTTCCTTCCCAGGTAAGAGGGAGAACTTGTGCTCTGGCCTAAGTGGAAATAAAAAACTCAGTAGTTTAATAGTTGGGCGATAAGGATGAAGAGATCTCTAGAAAGTGCAGCAAAATGAATAAAAAAAAAAAGAAAAAGAAAAGAAAATACAAAGGGAAAAGATAAGAAACATGGTACACCCGTTCTGAAAATCTAATATTGGAATACTAGGTTTCCTGAAAGAGAGGACAAAGAAAAAAAATGGAAGGAGAAAATCATCAATTGAAAAACTCAAAGAGAATTTCCTAGAATTGAAGAACATGGGTCTGAGTGTCTAGCATGGGGGGTAAAAATAGAGCCACACAGGCACATCACTGAGAAACTTTAGAACCCTGAGTGTAAAGAGAAGAGCAAACACAGTTCCAGAGAAAGAAAAAAAAATTCCTCCATATATGGAGGAATCAGAAAGTAAAATAGCCTCAAATGACATAAAAGTGAAAACTAGAAATTAATGGAGGAATACCTTCAAAATTCTGAAGGAAAATTATTTCCAGCCTAAATTTCTATTAGCAGCCAAGCCATCATTCTAGTGTCAAGACAGAATACAAATATTAAAGATATTCAAGGACTCAAAAAAAAATTTTTAAGTGGTGAAGGCCTTGGGGTTCAAATAGTGATAAGTACAATTAATTACAAGTAAGCAAATTTCGAACAAGACAACTCCAGGGAATACAGAAGGTTATGCAAAGAAGGAAAAAAAATAGCACATTCATAAAATTCATCTATGAATAAAGTACAGAGGTAATAACAACATAAACTTTTCTATTGATCTAACCAAAAGTATAATATAACTATATTGGGAGGTCAGGGGCTTAGGAAAAAATATGTGAGTGGAGTGTGTGTGTGTGTGTGTGTGTATGTGTGTGTGTGTGTGTGTGTGGTATGAAGGAAGGGGAAGGAAGAGGGCTAAAATCCTCATCTTCCAACATGAAAAGTCAACAGATAATGTCTAAAACTGGAGGGAAAAATCAAGGAGTAGAAACAGTAGCATACTATTCATGAATATGGAGGAAAATACCCAAACCAAAAATCAGTGAAGGGTTATCAGTGCTTGCTTCTGGGGAGGGGGAAGTGGAAGGGGAGGGAACAAGGAAATCATTTTTCATGACTAATTTGTAGACCTTTTTGACCCTTCAAATTATGAGTGATAATAATGCTGATTAAAATAAGTGTGGGACTAAGCAACAAGGTCTTACTGTATAGCACAGGGAACTATATTCATTATCCTATAATAAACACTAATGGAAAGGAATATGAAAAAGAATATATACATATATATGTATAACTGAATCACTTTGCTGTGCAGCAGACATTAACACAACACTGTAAATCAGCTATACTTCAAAAAAATAAATTTTTAAAAATAAACAAAACTAAATAAATAAATGTAAGAGAGGCGGAGGCCCAGCACAGCTAAGGAAAGTAGGAGGATAGTATCTGAAGTTAGATGACCTTGATTTGCATCCTCCTTATGCCCCCTGACTGATTACGTGACCTTGGGCATTTTAACCCTTATAAACCTCAGTTCCCTCAACTTAAAATGGGGGTTATAAAAATATTTACATCAGAGTGCAGCTGCAAGGCTTAAGGGATAAAGGGCTAGGAAGTGATTAGCAGTGCCCGGCATATTATAAGGCCTCTTCTTTTCCTTTAACACCTATTTAGAGTGTATGCTCTGCATCAAGTGCAGTAGACACTGGGGGTCTATCAGTGGATGTAAAAGATCCCTACCCTCATGGAGCATACTAGAATGGGAGAGAGAGACACGAAACAATAAAATAATACTCAATTAAAAATTCAGTGCATTAAAAGGAAGAAGTGGCACGTGCTATGGAATAAAACAGAGCATGGGAAGGGATATCCAGACTGCTGGGAAGGGGAAGTGGGATAGGGCTTGCCATGTTAAATAAGTTGGTCAAGAATGACCTCACAAGAAGGTGACCTGTGAGCAAAGACTTGAAGGAGTGGGCAAGCTAACCATTCATATGTTTGGGGAAAAGCATTTGAGGCCAGAGGAAGAGACGGCTCCAAGTCTGCGCAAGTGCGTGGCCACTTAGGGAAAGAGCCAGGAAGCCCATGTGGATGGAGCAGTGAGGGGAGAGTAGCAGGACATGAGGTCAAAGGAGAAACAGGGCCAGAGAGATCATGCAGAACCTTGATGCCTAAGCAGGACCTTGGCTTTTCTTAGAGTGAAATGAGGGGCCATTGCAGCTACTCCAGCAGGGTGACATGATCTGATTCTCCCTGTGAAAGGATCGCTCTAGCTACTGTGTTAGGAAGAGACAAAGCACAGTGGGCCCTTCACAGGAAGTGGGAAACCAGTAGGAGGTGCCTGCAGTGTTCCAGAAAGAGAAGTTGCTGGTGACTCACTCAGACCAGCAGGGTTGGAGAGAAGTGACTGGATTTTCTATGAATAGATTTTGCTGTTACCATTTACCCAAGATGATACACAGGTTAAGGGCAGACGTATGAAGCTACAGCTACAGCTTCCCAGTCTTTTTCTCAATAAAGAGAAACTATAAATGGAAAATCTAAATGGAAATGCCTTATTAGTTTGTCCTTACGTAGGTTAATAAAATTTGTAAAAGTTGCATTTCCTCTCAGTCATAAAATCTCTGTTATTCTGTAGGCCTTGACATTTGTATACAATGGATGGATCAGTGATTTTTTTAAAGGGGCAATAACAATTGCACACAGGACACCCATGTCCATTTCTTTTACTTTGCATAATACCTTATACAGTAAATATAATTTAGGTATCGCTTTAGGTAAAGATGTATTCATTCATCGAATACTGATAAATAAGCCGTGGACTATACCCTCGGCTTGCTTAACAGTGTAGTGAGGGAGAACAGATGAACATAAATAATTTAAACACACAGAAGAAGGAGGTCAGTCTCAGAAAACGAGTTCAGCTTAATTGCTCTAGGGAGTTCCAGAACGGCAGGCAGCCATTCCTTTCAGCTGGGGGAGGGTCAGGAGGTGGTGTGTGAAAGGCTCCATGGAGGAAGTGACACCCGTGGGACTGTTTGCATTTGGACTGCCGGATGGGATAGAGGGCTGGATATTCCTGGAAGTGAAAAAAAATTTTTTTCACCTAGTAGGTCATTTCAATGTATATAAGAGGAATGATAATTTTTGAAGAGTCACTGGAGCATAGGGCCTGGGAAGAGGATTGATGGAAATATGAGAAATAGGGTAAAGAAGATCATATTAAGGAGAATCTTAATATTGCCAGATAAAAGACTCTGGATAAAGATGATCATAAGAAGAAAAGAAATGAATGCTAATGGGAATCCAGTCATCAGAGAAGGGTTCTAAGGCACTCAGCCAAGACACAGACCACTGGTCAGGCTGTGAGTTTCCCAACTGTCAGGTTTACTGTCCAAGATTAGAATGTGGGCAGGAACTTTGGGGTTAAATTTAAACTGCCAGCTAAAAAATGATTTCCTATTTTCTTTTATAGTTAAGATTTTTTTTAAGTCTTTGGACATTTATTTCTCTATGTTGCTTTGCTTTCTTTCCAGCGTCAAGGAAGAAATGGTAGCAATCCTTTTCCCTTCCCCTTCTGCATCCCTCCTTCCCCAGCTTTAGCAAAAGAACACTATCAGTGGATCAAATCGCCAGCCATGTGCTTTGGGCTCATTTTTATTGCAAGTCACTGGGGTCAGGATCAAGACCAAACTAGGACCCTCATAAATCATAACAAAGATGCTACATGCAGTGAAATACACCTGTAGCCAGCCTTTGCATCTCAGTGAACTTGACTTCTGCAATTTGGTTAAACAGTTTTGTTGTGTTCCACCAATCTCTTGCATGCCCTAATTAAGTAGGAATGTAGCCCCACTTAGCAGGCTCTGAGATTTTCTGTAACCCAGATTATCTGGAGAGCTCTCAATTTTATGATGGAATTTTGCAGTCTTTTGCGAAGTCCTGCAATCCCTATTTCTGCCAATAATAACAAGAGTTAACATTTATTGAAAACATACTTTGTGCCTGGCCTGTGCAAACTGGTTTAATCCTCACAACAACTCTGTGAGGTAGGTACAATTGTTTTGTCCATTTACAAATGAAGAAACCAAGGCACAGAGAAGTTAGGCAATTCGCCACGGATCCTAGAGCCAGAAAGTGAATGAATGAATGAACATTTCTCTCCTTCTTCTCCACCAAGAGTCCACAGTCTCTGCTGGCAGCTTTCACCTGATTCTTCTCTTTTCCATCAGGGTGCTCTCCTGAATGTGGGAATGAAGTCCTCAGACTATTCTTCAGTTTCTTTCTACAAAGAAACCTAGATTTGTCTCCTAACCTGGGCACTTGCCAAATCATCTTGTCCTCTGCAGCTTTCAGACTCCTTTAGTTTAAAAAAACAAAAAAAGGCTCTGACTGAACTTTACCGTCTACCACCATTATTCTGTTATCTTATCACAACTTTCACTATTTTATCTTGAGTGGGTTTTTTTTTCCACTGCATTTCATCATTTTCAAATGTCAGATTAATTTGTCACCATGTGTACCCTTCTGAAGACCTTAAAATCATGGTTCATCAAGACCACGCTGGAAACCAACAACCAATGCAGACAAAAACTGAGAATTTAAATGTCATCACAGAACAGGAAAGAAAAACTAGGACTGTTCTCCAGCTGCATATACATCTGTGTATTTTTTTGCATGTTGACTTTGAAATGCTAAAACACTCCCACATGGAAATGATCCATCATTTTGTTGTTTATGCATCTGAGTACACAAACATATGCTTGTGAATGTCTGTAGAACCTGGTTTATAGTGCCAAGCTAATTCAACCAACATGCTCAGAGGCCTTTAATTTTATAGAAATTTACAAAAACAGGTATATTGCCCTTGTACAGAACTATATTGTGATAATTTTTATTGGATCACTCATCTAAGAAGGTTTGGTCCAAATAACCTATATTCTCCTATATATGTAAAGAATAATTTTTTAAGTTTGCTCTGCATTTTTTTTTGCACTTCATTTTTGTAGAAAAAGGGAACTAAAGAACATTAAGCTCTATTTATACTTCTCTAAATTATCTTCTAACTTTTGTCACTGTACATACATAGGTACATTTTTATGTCATTGTATCATGCATGCGTTGTTTTGTATTCTGTGTTTTCTTCACTTTATTAATATTCCTTTGTGCCTAAATAGACTCTGCACACAAAATATGCCTTTTATGTGTCATAGAATAATTACGTGGTGGGTGCTCCTTTGTGATGCTATGCTCTTAGTCTTTTTTTTTTATTATTTTTGGCCTTTGGCTTTTGGCTTGGTGTCCGATTTTCTCCTATTTTAAACTAAGTTATTTTTAATAATGTCGTGTAATTTACATTTTTCTCTTTAGGGATACCTCCATAGAGCACTAGCTTCAACTACATTTTAGCTTCATCTAAACCCTTTGTTTAGCCAATTTAATTTAAAACACACACACAGGAGCAGTAACAAAGGAAACTCTCTAAACCCTAACCTCCCCCACCCTCTTTTCTTCTAGAACTCCCTAGAGCCTGGTCTGAATATCACCACATCACCTGCATGGGTAGAGGCCCAGAAGTAGAACCGCAACATCAAAACAAAGGAAAGGTATTAACACTTTTCTTTTTTTTTTTTAAATTATGCCATACTACTCTCCAAAAGGACTTAAGCCATTTACAATGCTGGCGGTTCTTTACAATCGTGCCTTCCCCAAAGCCCTTCAACCACCATTGGTTGTTTTGCTATAATGATTGATTTATGATATTTAAATAGGTATATAATGGTACCCCAATCCTGTTTTAAAATCCATACCCTCCATTTTGAGCAAAGCATTTTGTCACGCACGTGCTGATTTTCTCCCTTTTCTTGGGAGTACATATACTGTCTTCTCATCTCCATATTGCATTGGCCTTTAGTATTGGTATGACACATATAAATTCATGTAGCACCTCTACAACTTTTGTATCATATTTTTCTTATACATAGCATATTTTTTTCTAACAGATTTTACCTATTATTTTGTTATTCTGTTGTTTTCTTTGAAATTTTGTCCCATTATTGTTATATAGAACATTTTTAGCGTTATGTATTTAAATCCCCTTGTCTGAGGTCTAGGCTTGGGAATGTAGGCAGAGGCTGAGAGTGCTCATCACAGCCAACAGGGTTGCCCTTGGGGCAGTTCTCAGCAGGCAGATAGCCACACACACAACCCATGATGACAGAGAGTCTGAGAGAACCACTGAATCTGGCCGATCAGAGTGCACACTGGAAGGGCTGGGTTCACTGAGGTCAGATTGCTATGGAAGAGTCAGAGGTGGATCAAATTGAGAGTGATCTGGGCCAGTCCTAGATGAATTGCACGGCCACTAGTTCTTACCTCTATGTGGCTGTTGTGTGGTTTGTGAGGGAAAAAAAGAAAAAGCTTGGAATAGGTCAGAAAAAAGGCAGAACCATATCAGAACCTTCCATCTCATCTATCATGATATTCTGTTTCTTCAATAGCTGGGAATTTATTTTGCAATTATAAATTTCCTCTCTTGTTCCTAAAGTAGTAGAAAAAGTTTACATAGGAATACACACAATATAATAATGTCAAAATAGAAATAGAATTTGGAAATTAGGCCAAGGGGAAATAGATCAGGTAAATCAAGATCAGGTTAAAAAAAATAAATAAAATAAAGGGAGTTAGGATAAGTATCTTGTGTCCTTTCTGCTTTTTAGTGCCTTGCTTTTTTTAATTGAAGTATAGTTGATTTACAATATTGTGTTAGTTTCTGGTGTATAGCAAAGTGGTTCAGTTATATATACATTCTTTTTCATATTCTTTTCCATTACGGTTTATCACAGGATATTGAATATAGTTCCCTGTGCTGTACAGGAGGACCTTGTTGTTTATCCATTTAGTGCCTTACTCTTCGATAAATCTGGAGTTTCTTATTGTAATCTGTGGTGCTTTTGTCAATAATTCAGCTCTTCTCTATACCAGTTGTCAGTTGTCCCTGATATATTTAGTAATTAGTGATGCCATTCTCTATTGTGCTAGTATTTCTGATCTGTCATCTTTCTTCTTTTAAAATAGTCTGTGAATTCCTCTGAAATGTCAATGTAATTATGTTTTATCTTTTTAATCCAATGACATAAAGGTTTTTTAAAAATAATAACCTTTATTTTATTTTATTTTTATTTATTTATTTTTTTTGCGGTACGCGGGCCTCTCACTGCTGTGGCCATTCCCGTTGCGGAGCACAGGCTCCAGACGTGCAAGCTCAGTGGCCATGGCTCACGGGCCCAGCCACTCCGCAGCATGTGGGATCTTCCCGGACCAGGGCACAAACCCGTGTCCCCTGCATCGGCAAGCGGACTCTCAACCACTGCATCACCAGGGAAGCCCTAATAACCTATATTTTTTAGAACAGTTTTAGACGTACAGAAAATTACAGAGGTAGTACAGAGTTCCTGCATACCTATTTCCCTATTATAATACATTACATCAGTAGGGTACATTTGTTACAATTAATGAACCAATATCAATTCATTATTATCAACCAAAGTCCATACTTTATTTTTTTTCATACTTTATTTAAATCTAAGTTTTAACTAATGTCCTTTTTCTGTTCCAGGATCTCATCCAGGATACCAGATTACATTTGTTATCATGTCTCCTTAGGCTCTTCTTTGACTTTAACTGTTTCTCAGACTTACCTTGTTTTTGATAACTAACCTTAATACTTTTGAGAAGTATTGTTCAATTATTTTGTAGAATAGTCCCTTACTATGGACTGGATTATGTCTTCCTGAAATTCATGTGTTGAAGCTCTAACCCTCAATTGTGACTATATTTGGAGATAGGACCTGTGAGGAGGTGATAAAAGCTAAATGAGGTCATAAGGGTCCTCATCTAAAAGGGCTGGCACCCTTATATAAAGAAGAAGAGACATCAGATCTCTCTCTTCACTGTGTAAGGATACAGCATGAAGGCACCATCTGCAAACCAAGAAGAGAGCCGTCCCAGAACTTGACCATGCTGGCACCCCAATCTCAGACTTCCAACCTCCAGAACTGTAAGAAAATAAATTTCTGTTGTTTCAGCCACCCAGTCTATGGGATTTTGTTATGGCAGCCCAAGCTGACTGATACATCCCGCAAGTGTGATCTGTCTAATGTTTTTTTCTCATATTACATTCATGTTTTGCGTTTGGGGGAACCAGACCACAGAAGTAAAGTGCCATTTTCACTACATCATATCAAGAGTACATACTATCAACATAACATCACTGGTGATACTGACCTTGATCACCTGGATAAAGCAGTGTTTGTCATGTTTCTCTACAGTGAAGTTATCATTTTCTTCCTTTCCATACTGTACCTTTGGGGAGGAGGTCACTATGCATAGTCCACACTTAAGGAGCAAGGAGTGAGATCCTGCCTCTTTGAGGGTAAAATATCTACATAAATTATTTGGAATTATTCTATATGAAATATTTGTCTCTTTATCCCATGTACATATTTATTCAAGTATTTATTTATATCAACATGAGGAGGGGAGAAAGGAAGGCTGCAGGGGCTAGAGTAGGAGAAATGCACTTCCCCCAGGTGGGATAAGGCTCTAGTAAATCTTTTCCTCATTATGGAGTATATATACTTTTATATATAAAAATAAGTACTAGCTAAATAGTAATTAATGTGCAATACTTTTGGAGCTTTCTTATATTCTGAAAACTTGCTAAATTCATTTGTGACTTCTAATAGTGTCAGTTATTTCCATAATTTCTTTGACTTTTCTAATTTATATATATGTATTTTCATTTGTGACTTCTAATAGTGTCAGTTATTTCCATAATTTCTTTGACTTTTCTAATTTATATATATGTATTTTCATAAGAAAATTATTCCTAAAATGTTTTTCTCTTTATTTTTATGTCTGATTTTGTTTTCATCTCAAAGAGCTATTGCCAGCATTTCAAGTGTTATGCTAAATAGCAATGGTGACACGGGCGTATCCTCATCTTACTCCTGGTTCAAGGAAACAGCTTTAGTATTTCTGAAGTGAATGTAATATTTATTCATTCTAAGTGTATACTATTTAAAAACTATTTTAATTACTTTAAATAAATTGTAAATAAATAAATTTTAAATTTTAACAGTTTAGTTACCTATTATGTGACTTAAGAAAAGATGGTAAATTTTACTGAATACCTTCCTGGAATCATTTGAGCTTACATTGTGGGCTTTTGTTTTCTTTCCTGTTAATCTAATAAGTGGTATCTTTGTGACACAGACTCCTCACTTTGTTGCAGTACCCCTATTTGATTAGAGCATATTATTCATCTGCTGTATGACTATACTTTGCTTGCTAAGTTTCCTATAGTTTATCTTTAATATTTGCCTATGTTTGCTTTTTTCTTTTACATTTTAATAGTGTTCTTATATTCAAAGTCAAAACTATATTTGCCCTGTTAAATAAATCAGGTAACATATTTTAGAAAAGTGTATCTTCCTAAGAATGTATTTTTGGAAATTTGGAATTTCACAGTTTCATAACACTTGGGAACAAATATCAATTTTAAATCACATAGTAACATTTCTATTTCTTCCTCTTTTAATAGTTTATGTTCCTTACTTCTTGTGCTTATTTAAGTTATATCATTTTTATAATTAATCAGTTAAATTGGTCATCAAAGTTCTTAGCATAAAATGGGAATAATAATACAGAAATTATTTAAAACATGCTCTCAATGATCCTTTGCATTCTGGATTTTGAGTAATATTTACTCTCTTTTCTTATCAAGTAGAACAAGTTGTTAAAATAAATCATGTCAGTTTACTCAATTTATTCGTTATTTTAAAGAACTTTGATCTTAATGTTGTTTTATTAATCTTTCATTTTATCTATTTCAGTCTTTAGTTTTATTTCAGCATCTTTTGCAATTACATGGAGTTTTATAAAAGATCATATTTTAAGGGTAGCTTATGCCATTTCTGTAGGAAGAAAGCCAAATAGCTCCAATATGCTTCGTATAGCTTTGTCTTTTTATCCTGTAAGGGTCAACAAGTTCATCGTATTGTGTGAAAATGAATTTATCCAGGGTGGAGAAAAAGATACTACAAATCAATAAACAGTTGTCAGACTAGATATTCTATCACTGACCTATTTATCATTCAAGTTCTGGAACAGAAAAAAAGCTTTCAAATATACAGGAAAATGCCAAGAACATTTAAAAGGCACAGTCAGGCTTCCCTGGTGGTGCAGTGGTTAAGAATCCACCTGCCAATGCAGGGGACATGGGTTCAAACCCTGGTCTGGGAAGATCCCACATGCAGCGGAGCAACTAAGCCCATGCACCACAATTACTGAGCCTGCACTCTGGAGCCTGCATGCCACAACTACTGAAGCCCGTGCGCCTAGAGCCCGTGCTCCACTACAAGAGAAGCCACCGCAATGAGAAGCCCGCGCACCGCAGCAAGGAGTAGCCCCTGCTCGCCACAACTAGAGAAAGCCCGCGTGCGGCAACGAAGACCCAACACAGCCAAAAATAAAATAAATAAATAATTTTTTTAAAATAAAAAAATAAAAGGCATGGTTGCATTGGGTCTCTGCCTTTTATACAGTCATGCTTTCAAAAGGCTCATAATAAGAACCAATAACTAGATTGACATACAGGACTGACTCCTATCAGTCTACACACCACCACCAGGGCAAGAACTTCCCTCAGATCCTTGTTTCCAGGTGTGACTCACCTCACTCAAGCTCAGCCAACCTTTCATACTTTAAAGAACTTCTTTTCCTCAAGGTGCTTTCAAATTCTAATGAGATCTCCAGATAGACTTTGCAAAATACCTGTGGCCCTTTACACACTTTCATCACTGGCTCATAAACAACTCTTCTTTTATCTTCAAACAGCCTCCACGAGTTTCAAAGTTTATTTCTAAAAAAAAGTTTTGTTTGACTCTACAGTTCTAGAGGATTTCGTATTTCTGTCTAAAAGCCAATGAGCTTCAGCTTTGAGGAATTTCTTTTTGTACCTGAAGTTATCTTCAGTGTATATTTTTGCTGATCATAGAGCTGACAGGTCCTGTCAAAAATAACAAGTTGTCAATCTGACTAATCTTTGTCCTTAAGACATGAGGCTAATCGCAGCAGGGTCTGTGAAGCTTCTTGACTCTACCAAGTGCAGTTAAAGATAAGAGGTAGAATAAACAACCAAAAACTCACACAATGTAACATTTTACACATCACAGCATACTGACAGAGCGGCTTCCATTTTTTCATCCTTTTTTGCTTTATTGCTGTTAGGTAGGGTAAATTTTACTTTGCTGTTTTTGTTTTAAAGTAAAACCCTGGACTGCACTGCAATACAGCAATGGAAGAAAACAATAACAGGGAGGGATGTTTTAAAATAAATGTTAGGACTGCAAAACATATAGCTTCACCCTAGGCCAGAAGCACCCTAAGGCCAAGAGTCATGTTTTGTTCATCTTTGTAATCTGTCTCCCTTAGGACTGTACTGGATGGGGCTCTCCATCCCTACCAAGGACTGGCTTCCATTGGTCCACACAGGGCACCCATACAAATTTTAAAAAGACATCTCAAGCGGCTAGACCCGTGAGCCATGGCCGCTGAGCCTGTGCGTCCGGAGCCTGTGCTCCACAACGGGAGAGGCCACAACAGTGAGAGGCCCGCGTACCGCAAAAAAAAAAAAAAAAAAAAAAGACATCTCTTACTCCTGTACAAGTTTTTAAGTCAGTATAGTGTTTATCTCCCAGTTATAACAACTGCGACAGGTGTAAATCCATTCTTTATAAAATTCACAAATCAAACTACTGAACATAAAATACAAAATTCAAAATTGTAATCCCAGTAATAAAAAAGTTAACTGATTATAAGATAGTAATTTGTTTAAAATAATTACACATCATTCTTCCATGGCAAATACATTTAGTACAGCAATTCCAATATTTATCTGTAACTGTGTCTCATTCTATGGAAATGGCCGCTGGACTAGACTACATTTTTTGTAGTACTGTAGATGTTAAATCATGTTTAATAAATTTTCAATTTGAGAATAAATTCTCCACTGGCACTGATATTGACAGAGTTAAATGTAAACTGAAAGCCAGGTAAGTATTTGGAGCTGTGTGCAGTAAATTAATGCTGCATGATGATGTCCCATCAATATGTTTTTGTTAGCATGTTCGTCAGTAAATTTCAGTTGTATATTTTTATGTACTTGTACTAATTCATTTCTACAGATTTCAAAGTGTATATGTCATCTAGAACAGAGGTCAGCTAACAGTGGCTCCAGGGCCAAATCTGACCCACCATCTGTTTTTGTACAGCCCCAAAGAACGGCTTTTGCATTTTTAAATGACTGGAAAAAATGTTAATAGTATCACATCATACCTGAAAATTTTATGAAATTAAAATGTCAGCATCCACCAATAAAATTTTATTGGAACACAGTCCTGCTCATTTGCTTACGTATTGTCTATGGCAACTTTTACTCTACAGCATCAGAGTTGAGTAATTGAACAGAGACCAAAAGGCCCACAATGCCTAAAATATTTACTGTCTAACCCTTCTGCAAACCCCTGATCTGAAACTAGAAGATGGCTGAGATAGTCTTTTGATACTGAAAACTTTTTAAAATGAGACGTATATGTCATTATTATGTATCACTAGTAATGGTTATATTATGACATCATTATTACAAATTATTATTGTGTATTATTACGATCTAGATTTACTGTGTTCATATTGCATGTTATTCTTTATTGATCATACTATTAGTATATCTATGTATTTATGTATCTTTAATTACATCATCAGCAATTTCTAAAAGTGCACAACACACTGCCTGTAATTTAGTTTTTAGTGACATAATGCTATCAGTTTTCTTCCCCATCACATATTTGACAAAGGCTTTTAAGTTTTTTAATCTTTAGTAAATGTGTTTAAATAAAATTCAATGTTTGTTTGAAGTCAGAAAGTAGTCAGTTAGTTCTCGAAAGATAGAAAATTTAACGGTGTCAAAAAATGTTTTGCAACTGCATTGTTAACTATCAAGTATAAAGAATGTACAAATCAAGAAACAAAGGCACTTTTGTGCAATCTGTTATGTTTTCTATATACATGTACATCCCTGGACCCTCAAACTGTTTTTACCTTTATTATTGTTTTTTCAAGTGGTTTAGTCCACAAGAAATGTACATAATTCTTCTTTAGTTATTTAATTTACATGGGAAATTCCAATCCAAGAGTTCACATATGGAAATATATGCATTTCTATAATCCACACACCTAACAATAACTTCTCTTTACTCTACTTGGCTTACATTAGGGATTTTATCTATAATAATTATATTATGTTTTACATTTCTTTTTTTTTTCTTTTTATCCAAGCTATTGTCATAATTTTACAATTTTGTTTTTTTCATTCCATCCCCTAAGAAGTATGTTATGTTGCCAAAGTTTGTATTCTGTGCAAATGTCTTCCATAATATAAAACTCTGCTATAGTTTCTGCAAAATTCAGCAAATTACCATTATCTCACTCACAAAGTTTCTTGAATAATCTTCTTAATGCTAAAGCATAGCTTTGCCAAAAACTGAATCATGTATATTAAGAGGCCTTCATAGTATGCCAATATTTTTCTCTTTTGCAAATCATCTCTGGTAGCATTGATAGTTATAAAATTTTTCTATATAAGATTTCAATTTTGAATACTTACATTACTATTGATGTGCATTTCATTTATTTTCATGCTTAGTAAAAATATGTAATAAAAGCTGTCAGTCACTGAATACTTTCTCATTCATTAGTGGCTTTTTTTCTATCCCCAAGTACGTATAATATAGACAAAAAATAGAATCTTTTGAGATAAAATAACCATAATCTAATCAGTTTAAACATTTGGGAGAATTTGTAAATAATTATATTTGAAATATTCTTGCCTAGCAGTTTCTATTGGAATGTTATACTTTCTTACAAAAATTAGGTAATTTTCTACAAGATGGCATGTCCTTTTGTTGCATATTCAAATTAGATGGCCATGAACCTGGATGGCATATAGAATGTTCAGTTTAAAGGATTCTTTAGTGTTTTTCCCCATTCAAGTTGTTCTTAAAATTCTTCATTTAGAGTTGACATTGAGGTGGAAGGTAAATTTACATACTGCTCCATTAATGACATATCTATGCTGCATTCTGCTGAATATTCTAGTTCTGAAACTCTTTTCTTTTTTGTTCTGTCATTCCACCTATTTCTCCAAAAAATTTATTTAACCAGCCAAAGTTTCTCTTTACTTTTTTTTCTAACAACTTTCCAAATATATCTTTTCTGATACCAATAATTTATTTAAAAATTTTTTTCAATATCTGAAGGAAAATAGCACCTTTTTCAAAATTTTGTAACATTTAAAAATAATATGTCTCCAAATCTGAAGTAGTTAATTTTTGTAACAACAGTTCACTAGTAACAACAACAACAAAAAAAAAGCCAATAATATAACATAATTAGCAAATTGTTACATGGTAAACTCTAACTTGTATCTATTTTTGTCTTTGTAAAACAACTTTGTAGATTATTAATGGAAATTGAATCATTATTTTAAAATTTGTGTCATAACATAAGAGTTTGTAGATTAATTGGCAATTTGGAAGTACAATTCTGGTCCGGGAAACAAATAGCAGATAGTATAAATTGTAGCATATGATACCCAATTAAGCCAGTGTACTAAAACCAATAGGGGACTTTTTTAAAGATATTCACCAAGATATTTAACAAGAAGGTTCTTGTTTATAGGCCCAGGTTACTGGATCAAAGAGGTTTTTTATTATTAAACTCATTCGTCTTTTGTAAGGAAAAGCAGAATGATACATATTTTCTCTGTTGTATATAGTAAGCCACTATACCTCCATTAGGTGGAAATTTGTCATACTATGCTGGTTTTGATAGGGAAAAACTCCTATCAAAGCCAGGAATTTGTCATAATTAATATGCAGGCCATTCCTCTTTAGAGTCAACAATTAGGATAAAACCATTTTATATTTTCAATATAATAAGGATGCCTATATGTGTATACAATCCCATTTGCTATGGCACCCTTGTATTCATTGAATGAATGGCACCTGGTGCCTAATCTATGTCTACTTTTTATTTTTTCTCTTTCCCATCCCCACTATCTTTCTCATTTTTTTCCCCATTGTGAAAGTCCCTTTTAAATGTTATGACATAGAACTTGGATCCCCAAACCTTCTTCATTTAACTTAAATCATTATTGAAAGGTGAGATTGTTCTGAGCAATGTCAAGCATTTTGTGCCTCTCAACGAGATGGTCATCCAAGCCCAAAGAAAGAGTAACTTTTTAAAATATGGAAGGGTTAGAAATGTAGTAATTCTGTATTTGGATGGGCTGTCCACATAAATAGCTAGAATGCGACTACTTGGTGTTTAAGAAATGACTAATTTTGAATGTGAAACAATAGTTGTTCAGCAAGAGAAAGAAAAACGCTAATGCAATGTCTTTAAAAGCATAAATATAATTCATTTTTTAAAAAGTATTAAAACTTATGGTTACCAGGGAAAAGGAGAGAGGGATAAATTGGGAGATTGGGATTGACACATACACAGTACTATATGTAAAATAGATAACTAATAAGGGCCTACTGTATAGCACAGGGAACTCTACTCAGTACTCTGTAATGGCTATATGGGAAAAGAATCTAAAAAAGAGTAGATATATGTATATGTATAACTGATTCATTTTACTGTACACCTGAAACTAACACAACATTGTAAATCAACTAGACTCCAATAAAAATTTTTAAAAATAAAATAAAAAGCATCACCAAGGTAAGGTGAATTGTTTCTGTATGGGCAAATGACACCTATCAGGATTTTTTTTTTTTTTTTTTTTTTTTTTGCGGTACACAGGCCTCTCACTGTTGTGGCCTCTCCCGTTGTGGAGCACAGGCTCCAGACGCACAGGCTCAGCCGCCATGGCTCACGGGCCTAGCCACTCCGCAGCATGTGAGATCATCCGGACCGCGGCACGAACCCGCGTCCCCTGCATCAGCAGGTGGACTCTCAACCACGGCGCCTCCAGGGAAGCCCCAGGATTCTCTTAGAGAGAAATTATGGTTCCTGGTGAATATGTCACTAGTGGCCTTTCAAGAGGACTGTGAAAAAGTTTTACATTTGCATTATTGTTTTGCTTTCAATAAATTGGGGGGGGAAAATGTATTAAGCACATGCAGAATTCAGCATTGGATACCCATCCTGGTGGGAGAGACAAGCAGCACACAGATTAATTCTATACTGCTAGGATATGACATATACTATGAAATGGGTACAGAGAAAGTGCTTTGAGGAAATAAAAGAAGAAGAATGGTGAAATTTTCAGTAATTGATATTGACTGAACATGGATTGAGGATCTGATGGGCAAGAACTATTTTTAGTACTAGAGCAAACAAAACAGCAAAAATGGTCACCTTCACAGAGCTTCTCTCTACAGAGAGAAGCAGAACATAGACAGCTAAAAATTAAAACATCTCTCACACAATGCAAAGTGCTCTGGAGAACAGTAATGGCAGAGAACTGGAGTTGTATTGGAGAAGTACAATTTTAGATCAGGTAGTTGGGAAGGCCTCCATAGGAAGGCCACATTTCAGGGAAGCCTTGAAGGAGGCCAGGAGGTAAATAAAGATTCATGTGACTCTTGTGAATCTCATGCAGGTTGAGCCAACTGCCTGTGTGAGAGTATGAATGGTAGAATGGAGGAATTACACATTCAGAGAACAGCCACTCCAGTGGCTGGAGTGAAGAGGAAGCCGAGTTGTAGGAGACATGGAGAGAGAGAGAAACTGAGCGGCCAGATCACGTAGGACCTGTAGACTATTGTGAGGGTGCTATCTCCCAGGGAAAAGGAAAACAATTAGAGGCAACTATCTCCAAACTCTGGATGACGATGATAGTGGCTCAGACCAGAGTAGCAGTGGTGGAGATGGTCTGCAGTGCCCATTCATGAATACATAAAGCTCTTAACAAACATTTCCCAAGTGCCTGCCAGATGCCAAGTACTGTACTCTTGAGCCAGGCCTGAATCCCTTGCATGGATACTCTGGACTTCCTTGACCAATGACTCAAACTCTATTGAAACTGAGAGCGGCCCCTTCCAAAGTATCCCTCATTGATGCTCTCAGGTCAAACTGACCTCCAGGATCCCGATTCTGGCCCAGCCCAGACTACCCCTTGCTGTAACCCTTGGATGTGGTGACTTGAACTCTCTCATCCCTACCAGTAGCAACCTGCTTCATAGTCAGGGTTACTGTCCATAAAACGCACAGGTGGAAACTTTCATAGCACATTTGGAGGATAGCACCCAACTGGCCTAGACACCCAAGATCACAGTGTATATGAAGAGCAGCACTGGGAGATGAGACTGGAAAGGTAGACTTGGTCCCAGAGTGCCACCATATGACATCTGGACTTCATCCTCTAGGGCAAAGCCAATGGACACACACAAAGTCTTTTACTGCATGCTTTTTATAAGTGCAGTAAATTGGATTATTGTTCAGCAAATGTTTACTCTCTCCTCTCCTTCCAGGGGAGAATATATGATCCTGCCCTCCCTGACATGGGGCTTAGGCATGTACCTTGCTTTGATCAATAGACTGTGGGCTGAAGAAACAGAGTGTTAGTCCTGGTTGAGGATTGAGAAGGCAGGGCGAGATTCTGCCAGGCTTTTTGCAATCATGTACTTTGCCACAAGAAGAGTTTCCCTGAGTAGCTGATAGTCCTAGAATAAGAGAGACATCAAGCAGCCCTAAATCCAACGCAGAAATCCAAACCAGAGCCTCAGATAACTCACAACCAACCAGAGGGGCCCCACAGCTAATCCCAGCCAACCTAGTAAGAAGTACAGTAAGTCCCCTACATACAAACGAATACCATTCTGAGAGCGCATTCATAAGTCCAATGTGTACATAAGTCCAACAAAGTTAGCCTAGGTACCCAACTAACACAATTGGCTATATAGTACTGTACTGTAATAGGTTTATAATACTTTTCACACAAATAATACATGGAAACAAACAAAAACTAAACATTTTTAGTCTTACAGTGCAGTACCCTGAAAAGTACATTACAGTACCAGACACATCACCACTGTTTTTACACTTGCTTCCGGACATCCTGGGCTTGAAATAAAGATACTGTACTACTGTACTCTACACAGTACTGTACAGTAAAGTACACAAAAGCACAACCATTTGTAGAGAATTGAATTCAGGTTCACATCTTTGAAAGTTCGCAGCTTGAAGGTTCGTATGTAGGGGACTTACTGTAAATGTTTATTATTGGAAGCCACGGAGATTGTGGGATTATTTGTGTCACAGCCTTATCGCAGCAAAAAACAATTCAATATAATCAGAAAAACTTTTGAGCATACATTCCCAACACATGTATACTTATTTATTTGGATGTATATACATGTACAACTACAAAATACACACAAAACATAAATTAAAATTTTGAAAGGTATGATCTGAAAATTAGGAATAAAGTCCTAATAGTTTCTTTCCATTTCCCAGTGTATGGTCTTAAGCATTTCCTGGGATGATGAGTCCAAATTTGGAGACTACTGTGCTCTAGGCCACAAGATTTTGTTGTTTAAACAAACTAAAACTTTATTTAACACTTACTGTACTCCAGGAACTAGGGATGGATGCAGAAAAAAAAAAAAAGGATAAGACAAGGTCAGGTCACTAATCTTGAAGAAAGTTTAAAAGCAGGAAAGAACATAAAAGGTTTAAGAGAGATTACTTTGAGCACTGACATATATACACTACCAAATGTAAAATGGATGGCTAGTGGGAAGCAGCCGCATAGCACAGGGAGATCAGCTCAGTGCTTTGTGACCACCTGGGGGGGGGGATAGGGAGGGTGAGAGGGAGGGAGATGCAAGAGGGAGGGGATATGGGGGTATGTGTATACATAGAGCTGATTCACTTTGTTGTACAGCAGAAACTAACACAACATTGTAAAGCAATTATACTCCAAAAAAGATATTTTTTAAAAAAGAGAGAGAGAGATTACTTTGGAAATAAAAAGTAGAATAGATCAGAGAGAAAAGGAGAGAGATTTTAGTGGGTAGAGTTATAAAGTTAGGGAAATTGGCCAAGAAGGAGGCATTGGGTGATGACAAGAATGGAGAGAAGAAAGAGAGAATAGAAAAAAGTTTGGAAATAGTCTGAAATGATCCTCAACTTTATAATGATTTACCTAACAAACAAACTTTAGCTAATTTCTGTACATACCCCTGAAATAATAATTTATAGTTATAAACTATGATTTGTAAAGTAATCTCACACATTTTAGTCATATTCATTTTAATCCTCACAATAACCCTATGAGATGGCTATTAATATCCTCATTTGGTAACTGGAGACCACTAAGGCTCAAATACTTCTTCCCTCACACCTAAAAGGATGCAAAAGAATCTGGAAAAAATTTTCTCTTTGGGCCTGGTGTTAATTTTTGCAGTAAACTGTGGGAAATCTTCCTTCACTTTGAAAGATGACAGCAGTTATATACGTTAAACTTGTCTGATGAGCTGAAACTGTGGTCTTAGGGAAAACGAGTTAGGAGGTCATGTGGTCTGGTGAGTTATACAGACAACACTGTAGATGTTCTTTCATGTGTGTTGTGAAACTTTCATCAGTGTAAGGAAACACTCTGGTGAGTGTATCCGATGGGAACAGACTCTTAATAAGAATGAATGATGTATACCTACAACTGCTTTATGAGATGTGGAATGCTTATCTACATTTTACAGTGTGTAACAAAAAGACTTGTACTTAGATAATAGTAAAATATCAGAATGAATTGAAAATCAGGAAAACAGAATTTGATGCCTTTGATGGGAACAAGGTAATAAATAAGAAATGGGTTTAAAGAAGTATTGTGTTCAAGGTCAAGTACCACGTAATTATGAGAAGTGCAAACTTGAGTTGTTCACTTATACCTTAATCTCAAGGGGTGGCTGGGAGGCTCAAATAAGATAACAAATGGGAAAATGCTTAGAAAACTTACTTATTCATCCAAGAAACAGTTATTGCATTGGATAAACACATGTGAACAATATGAGCATCACCTCTGCCATCATGGAGCTTATAGTCTTAAAACAAGTATTTATTGAGTGACTTTTATGTGCCCAGCACTGAGATGGGCACTGGGGATAAATGGTGAGCAAATTCTTGTTGTCTAGGTTCTTAGAGTGTACAGGAGAAGTTAACAAATACAAAATACACAAGCCACACAAGTAAGTGTAAAGCTGAAATGGGAAAAAGTGCCAGGAAGGAGGCAGGTGCCCTCTGCTATTACAGGAATTTCACCTCAACAGAGAGATCACTTGAACTTAATTCTGAATGATGATTAGAAGAAAAGGAAATTAAGGGCAAAGATCAGACAGGCACTTTCCAGAGGGAACTGCACAGGAAAAGAGAGGGAGCTGGGTCTATTTTATGAATGTGAAGAAAGCCACTGTGAGTGGATTGAAAAATGAGAGGGCTTGCTGAGCAAGATGAAACTGGGAAGGCTCTGTAGTCCATGGCTGTATAGGCTATTTTAAAGAGTTTCTCACTTTATCCCAGAAGCCTAGGAGCTCAATCACAGTGTTTTAAGTGGTCGTAATAGGGTGTTGAATAATATGCTCATATTTGCCTTTTGTAAAATCACAGGGCTACAATGTGGATATCCAACTGGAATATTCTGAATCAAGAGTGACAGAAAAGATAGAAAAGTACAGAGGCTAATGAGGAGTTTGAACAAGATACAATGGAGTATCACTCAGCCATAAGAAGAGGATGAAATAATGCCATTTGCAGCAAATGGATGGACCTAGAAATTATCATATTAAGTGGAGTAAGTCAGACAAAGATAAACATCATATGATATCACTTATATGTGGAGTCTTAAAAAAATGATACAAATGAACTTATTTACAAAACAGAAATAGACTCACAGACATAGAAAACAATTTTATGTTACCAAAGAGGATAGCCAGGGTGGGGGAGGGGGAGGGGGATAAATTAGGAGT
Organism: Mesoplodon mirus; assembly: GCF_964341445.2. Taxonomy (NCBI): domain Eukaryota; kingdom Metazoa; phylum Chordata; class Mammalia; order Artiodactyla; family Ziphiidae; genus Mesoplodon; species Mesoplodon mirus. The sequence goes on along the minus strand of NC_138977.1, from coordinate 7,860,916 downwards.
TTGGGATTAACATATACACACTGCTATACATAAAACAGGTAAACAACAAGGACCTACTGTACAGCACAGGGAACTATACTCAATATCTTGTAATAGCCTAGAATGGAAAAGAATCTACAAATATACATATAACTGAATCTCCTTGCTGTACACTTGAACCTAACACAACATTGTAAATTAACTATATTTCAATTTTTTAAAAAAGAGGTAATGGTACTCTGGACTAGTGGTAGTGGTGGAGAAGAGAAAAGATATACAGGCATTAAAATGACAGGATTTTCAGAAACTCCCTGGAAGTCCAGTGGTTAGGACTCTGAGCTTCCAGTGCCAAGGGCCTGGGCTCATTCCCTGGTTTCGGGAACTAAAATCCTGCAAGCTGTGGGGTGTGGCCAAAAAAAAAAAAAAAAGACAGGATTTTCATGATACTGTGGATATGAAAGCTGTGAGAGATGGAAGTAAGAATGATAGGATTTTGGGCTTATGAGGCTGGATGCATGATGGTGCTATTTAATGAAATAGGATTCTTCACTATTATTCCTACATACAAGTCCTTTTGTTATCCACTGTAAAATTTAGATAAGGATCCCACAGCTCATAAAACAATTAGGTACACATCATTATCTTAGTCCATTAAAGTTGCTATGACAAAAATACCATAGACTGGGTAGCTTAAACAACAAATATTTATTTCTCACAGTTCTGAAAGCTGGAAGTCCAAGATCAAGGCATTGACAGATTCAATATCTAGGGAGGGCCTGCTTCTTGGTCATAGACAGTTGTCTTCTTCCTGTGTTGTCACAAAGCAGAAGGGGTATAAGAGCTCTCTGGGGTCTCCTTTATAAGGGCACTAATCTCACTCACAAGGGCTCCACCCTCACAACCTAATTATCTCCCAAATGCCCCCGCCTCCTAATAGCATCACATTAGGAGTTAGGATCACAATGTAGGAATTTTGGGGGCATACAAACATTCAGTTCATAACAATTATTTATCCTTACTAGATGAAAATGTGTCTGTCCCCCCTCTCCAGACACACTCATCAGTGTTCTTTGCACAAGTGAAGACTTTGTGAGACAGATGGCAAAATATCTACGATATTGTCTGTATAAGTCACCAGACCACACGGCCCCTCTCACTTCAACTCTTTCTTCCTAGGGTCACAGATTTAGCTAGTTGCTTATCAGACAAGGTTAACATACAAACCTGCTAGAATCTTTCAAAAAAAAAAAAGGAAGATCTTCACACATCTCACTGTGAAATTTACCCCCAAGCACAGAAAGAAAAATGTTTCCAGATCCTCCACCTCACTTCTACCTGTGAGACAGTATATTTTTAAATAAATCGTTTACATGAGAGACTTCCCTGGTGGTCCAGTGGTTAAGACTCCATGCTTCTACTGCAGGGGGCACAGGTTCAATCCCTGGTTGGGAAACTAAGATCCCACATGCCTCACGGTGCAGCCAAAAACAACAACAAAAAAGAATTTATGTGATTCTTCTGAAAACTGTGTGTAATTATTATTTCTACCTTTAAGATAGCGAATTTAGAAGCAATAAATTTGATAACTAGTCAATTACATGATCAATTTTTAAGAAACATCTTGACTGATTTGTACTAGATTGAAAAATCCACTCTAGTGAGAAGTTACATATGCCTGAGACTTGTCATTTAAATGTGAAATTATTTTTTAAAGAAGGCAGAAGCAGAGAAATGTTACCTTACAAACAGAAAAAGAGATCAGAGTGAGAGAAGCTATCTTTCCCCACCAAAGACCTCAAGATTTTGGTCACTAATACTGGCAATCAAGTTTACCCAGAATAAAATAACAGCTGTCTTTTTTCTAATGGTTTCTATTTACCAGGCACTATACGCACATAACCTGGTTTAAACTCACAAAACCCCTCAGATTGGTATTATTGCCATTTACTAATGTCAAAGCAGGTGTAAGGAGCTCAGCAAGTGTAAGGAGCTGTCTGAGAACTAGCCCTGTGTAGTTTCCACCACCTCACACTGACTTTCTGTATGGAATCCACCAAAACGTCTCACACCGAACACAACCATCAAACAGTGTGCTGTGTTGGACTGTAATTCGGAGAGCCCTTTGCCCCACATGTTATAAAGCAATGCTTCACGAAGGAAGTGATCTTGGAAGTGGATTTTGCCATGGAGCTGGTCACTAAAAATAAATATTTGTTGATCAAGCTATTGGAATATTAAATGGAACAAGTCTTAGGGAAAGACTCCTTTCGACTGTTTCAAAGTTGAAAGTATATCCTTTTACTAAACCCCACAGACTTCCTATATTTTTCATGCATAGTCAACAAAAAAGAAAAGAGATGAGTGTAGAGCCACTCAGAGGAAAACGAAGGTCAAACTTCACATCACACTTAAACAAGTCATGGGTTCCTCTCCAAGCTCTGAGGTCAAAAAGATTCTATATAAAAAGGAGGTACTTTCACTATCCCCAGAAGGTGACCCCTGAGCAGCCCAGGGCTTATGCTGTTAACTGAACACCTGGCGGAGGGGTGGACCTCAGCTGCTCCTCTGAACTTCTCTCCCTACGTGACAGGCGAAAACCTGTGTGGGACATGCCCACACTTGAACTTCCTTGGGCTTTTGTCCATGTTTCACGAGCCTCAAAATTTAATGGCAATTCCATCATGAGAACATGAATGACACATGATGAAGTTATACATTCTCCAACATTCCTGAGCAAGACGTGCTAAGCCTTATGTTACAGTTGGCCCACGTGGACTTGACCAAAGGCACACCTCAAGTTCAGGGGAGCTAAAGAAGAACCGCCTTGTAGCCTCCTAGTTTCCTCGTGTGATGCATGAAGTTTTAAAATACTTGTACTCTTTACTTTTTTTTTTAGGTTCTTCAGGCTTTGTCCACCTGAAGCATAAATAATTGGGTATTTTTTTTAATCAATGAGAGAAAAATAACCTGATTATTTTTCCTTGAATGAAAGAAACCATGAAGGGAGCAGATTTTTCACTCTACAAGTGTGTATGCTGATGCTATATTGGAAAAATACAAAGGATACAGTCTGTGTCTTAAATCAAATAAAGCACAGCCTGCAGATACCATGTGATAAGGCCAAGCCTCCTTTGGACTTCCCTCCTAACACTCCTTTACATGAGGGCTCTTCTCCACCCACACCAACCTTCTTTCTGTTCCTCAGATAAACCAAGCTTGTTCCTGTTGGGGTCACTGTACTTTGCTGCTCCCTCTGCCCAGAACACCCTGCTCCCAGGTTAGATGCACAGTTTGCTTTGACTTGTCATTCATGACTCAGCTGAAAAGTCACCTCCTCAGAGATGCTTTCCTAGGTCACTCTCCTAAATGGCACTTTCCCTCCACAACTATCAATCCCTCTCTCCTGAAGCTGTGTTTTCTTCATGGCACTTTTCCCTCTCTGAAATATCTTGCTCATTTGTTTGTTTAGTTGTTTTCTGTCTGTGTTCTCTGTCTAATATAAGCACCCCAAGAGCAGGGACCTCGTCTGTCTTGTTCAGTAACATATCTCCAGAGAACTGAACATTTGCCTAATGCAAAGTTCTCAATAAATACTTGCTGTTTGAATGAGTTAATAAATAAATAACTATAAGAATGAATGAATGAATGAGTGAATGAATGCTTTCTAGGAAAGTTAGAGCAAAGCCCCGCCTTCTAAACCTATCCAGGAGTTATGGTAAATCAGCAGTCTTCTACAGCACAGATGAATGACACTGGGAACAAGGTTCTAGCCTTGATGTTCAACCTTATGTTTAGCCAAACTCCAGCTAATGAAAAAGTGAGAAAATTCTTTATATTAACACTTCTAGGTTTCCCTCTTTGTACCAAGAGATGATATTCCTGAATAGAAGCCAACAAATAGAAATCCATAATATAGTAACAACATACTTTCTCCCTTCATAATTAAAGGGATTTCTACATAAGAAAGCACTTCTTAGTTTTCTCAATTTAATGTATTCCAAAGACTATTTTTGCAGTTCACCAGGTATAAAAATTGAATGTATACAGTTTACATTCTTTGGTTCTACTTAATCTTGATTAATTTCTGAAAATTTCTATTGCGTGTTCGCATGTTCTTTCTCTCTGTCATCTCTCTCTCTCCCTCTCTTTCTCCTTTGCCTCTCTCCCTCTCTCTTTCTCTCTCTCTCTCTCTGGAAATATATGCCTAACATAAAAATACAGATAAGGATTTGTAGGCTGCAGAATGGGCATATCTTGAGTCATGGCCCCAGCCAGAAGGACAAAGAAAACAAGCATGTTATATAACAAAGTGTTTGAACTAGAAAGATGTCTCTTTCTTTAAAGAAAAGCCACTCACAATGGCTACCTGACTTTTTATTTTATGGAGGCAAAAATATTTTTATTTTATTGAATACCACATATAGAAATTCAATAATCCAAAACATATGCCATCCAATTTAAAGCTAAATGCCATTTTTGTTGAAACTCAGTACCATTCAAATCATTGTATTCATATATATAATACATTTTGCTACTTTATGAAGAGGAAAATTTAAATATTTATGATTTATCTGAAATGCCTATTCACATACACTAAAAATAATCATCTAAAAATCGAAATTCCCCTTTATTTAGAATTTAAAACATTCAGGAATTAATGACCAGCATTTAACAAACAGTAATAATGGTGATAAAATAAATAAAAGAGAAATAGTTTCTACTGACGTAAATGTTCACATTTAGGGAAATTTGACAAATTGCCTCATGGAAAAAAGTTTAGCCAGTAAATGGATTAAAAAAATTATATTATGGGCAAGGAAGTCAACATTTTCATTAACTAGCATTTTCCTCTACCAAATGGATTTCTCCAGCTTCAACATGCCTTATGCCCCCATTTACAGGCTAAATCCTTAACCTGACTCTAAGCTAATATTCAGATAAATGTGGTAATTTGGTGACTCTGATTGATCTTCCAATACCCTTAATCTTTGGCAGGCAAACTGACCCTCTCAACCTCATCTCAAATGTACACGGCTAGTTTCTGTTGCTTTAAAAATTGTACTGCATGGGCAGAAGACCTAAATAGACATTTCTCCAAAGAAGACATACAGATGGCCAAAGGCCTGTGAAAAGATGCTCTACATCGCTAATGATTAGAGAAATGCAAATCAAAACTGTAATGAGGTATCACCTCACACCTGTCAGAATAGCCATCATCAAAAAGTCTACAAAAAGTAAATGCTGGAGAGGGTGTGGAGAAAAGGGAACCCTCCTACACTGTTGATGGGAATGTAAATAAGTGCAGCCACTATGGAAAACAGTATGGAGATTCCTTCAAAAAGTATAAATAGAGTTACCATACGATCCAGCAACCCCATTCCTGGGCATATACCCAGAAAAGATGAAAACTTTAATCATGTGAAAAGATACGTGCACCCCAATATTCACAGCAACACTATTTACAGTAGCCAAGATATGGAAGCAACTTAAAAGTCCATCAACAGATGAACAGATAAAGAAGATGTGGAGATATATATATACACACACACAATGAACTATTACTCAGTCATAAAAAAGAATGAAATAATGCCATGTGCAGCAACAGGGATGGACCTAGAGATTACTGTATTATACTAAGTGAAGTATGTCAGAGAAAGACAAATAGTATATATCACTTATATGTGGAATCTAAAAAACAATCATACAAATCAACTTATTTACAAAACTGAAACAGACTCACAGACATAGAAAACAAACTTACGGTTATCAAAGGAGAAAGTGGGGGAGGGATAAATTAGGAGTATGGGATTAACAGATACACACCACTATATATAAAATAGATCAACAAAGACTTACTGTATAGCACAGGGGACTATATTCAGTAACTTGTAATAACCTATAATGGAAAAGAATCTGAAAAAGAATATATATGTGTACATATATATGGATATATGTGTGTGTGTGTATATATATATATACACACATATGCCGAAACACTTTGCTGTACACCTGAAACTAACACAATATTGTAAATCAACTATACTTTGATCTTTAAAAATTGTATTGCAAAAATGACATGATGACCCTTACCCTCACCAGTGAGACCCTACGTGCCTATTTTTCCTCAAAGGTGCAACCAACACATACACATTTAAGACTGAGTTGATTATTGTCATATTAGTCTAACAACACAGAAAATGGAGCCAACTTTGGCAATAATGAGATTTTCACCCCCATGTAAGTCCATAATGTCTTTTCTTTCACATAGAACAGAAGAGGATTCATTTGATAAGTGCTTGTCTGGGATATTACATAGAGTAAGACACTAAAAAGGAAAACCAGAGAGTCAAAAATCTTGGAACTGTTTTTGGCTCTAGTCTAGGGAGACTTTCTAAGATAGTAACTTCTACGGTTGCCTAGCCTCTAAACAGAGCAAACAAAATATTTCTCTGAAAATAGAATCAACTTTCTTGGGTAATTTCAATTTCATTGAGGTTAATATTAATCTAGACATTCGTGGCTATCACTTTAACAGAAATACATTAACATATTTCAAGTGACTGATTTTTTTTTGCCAATAAAACTCTGTTAGCTCTTTGTTAGTGTCATGACTCAGCGTTTACTACAGGTTTACCTTTCTGAAGAAGGACAGGACATGTGGTAAAAAGAGCTGTAGAACTAAACTGCCATAAATAAATGTCCGAGTAAAAAGTTTTTACATTATTATATATGTCTAAAATTATTTTTAAAGGGAGAGCTCAGGCTCTAAAGTTAAAACATAGATAGCTCACAGGGCTGATATCCAAAATCTTTTCAATACTTTATGAAAGTGTGTTCTTTGGCATTTAGTTGAAGTTCACTTAATTTAGTGTTAAGAAATGAAAAGACTAACTGACAGCTGTTTTTCCTCACTAACAGGTCAGCTTTATTAGCAGTCAGCACAGCAATGCCCATTATTTAGATCACCACTCGTGTTATGGTTTTACATGGCGCACTGACTTGGAAGGGGTGGATATGAATGTGTGTGTGTGTGCATGTGCGTGTGTGTGTGTGTGTGTGTGTTGTTGGGCATTTGCTCTGTCTTGAGTTGAGTTAACTGAGCAACAGGACAGGAGCCTCTGTATCCCTGGCTGAATATTCCTGTGGGGAAGATTTCCACTAGACATAGAGGAATGAGTTTGGCTTCTTGCCACATTTTTACCTGTATGTGCATCTGTGTTTAAATACAAAGTCTACCCTGCCTTTCAGGTAAGCACTCTGCTAAGTTTTATCAATTTTACTAAAATATTAGGACAGTTAGGAGGGTGGGAAGGCACACATAAATGTGACAGTCTATATTTTTACTGAATTCAAGAATTTGGTCACTCATTTCCAATGAGTATTTGATATTCTGAGTTGCTCACACAATGATGAACATGCTATGCAGGGTCCTCCTGCTCACAAGATTTATGAAAAAATGATGCTAAAAGAGAACATGCCTTTTCCCAAATATATTTTCATAGTAAAGGTGCTCCTTCCGCATACCTTCAAAACCTCTTTTGGTTGGAAATCCAGGGATAGAATGCAGCTATATGCCAAAAAGAACATGAAAATATCTAAAGCTGTCCAAAGAAGGCGCGGACCGCCTCAAAGGCAGTGCTCATAAGGTTCACAGCCATCAGATTTGTGCTGTGTGTCAGTAATTGGTTGGACTGGATGACTTTAAGATCCCATTCAACCCTTTCTAAAAATTTTTAACTACCTTCTAAACACAGAGTAGGCAACATTGAAGTAGACAGCACAGAATTTCAATTATCCCAATCGAAAGAAACAAAGCATTAGTGACTCATCACATATTCTACTCTCTACTTTCTCTTCATTCTATATTCTTACATTGGTCACTTTCCCATTCATTAATTCATTTACTCAGCAAAATTTTTAGCGCTGTGCTAAGCCCTAAAGAAATCTTCAAATGAGCATGATGTCTGAGAAAAGGCCCATTTCCTAGGTTTCAAAATATATCTCTTTAAGAGAAACTAGGAAGAAATCTATACTTATATTTACTAGTTAATAAGTTTATGAAGTAAGGGTGTTTACTCAATAGAAGCGGGAAAGTTTCAGTCCTCTTTCAGAGAACAGTCTAACCAAGTTTGCTTTTTACTTTATTATTGTAAAATATAATACAAATAAAGAAAAGTGCATAAAACAAAAATTTGCAGCTTAAAAAGTTATTATACAGAAAATACCTATGTATCTACCATACAGGTCAAAAAATAGTATTCCCAATCAATTCCATCACTCACCTAAATAAAACATTTTCCTGATTTTTATGGTAACCGTAAAGAAAGAAATTTTAACAATAATTTTTTAAATAGTGTGAACCAGACTATTGTTTCCTACAATCCGAAAGAGCTTATCTCATTTTTTTGAGGTGAAATTCATATAACATAAAATTAATCATTTTAAAGTGGCATTTAGTAAATTCACAATGTTGTGCAACCACCAACTCCATCTAATTCTAAAAAATTATTATCACCCCAAAATAAAACCCAGTACCCATTAAGCAGATGCTCCCCAATCCTTCTTCTCCCATTCCTTGGCATCCACCAATCTGCTTTCTGTCTCTATGGATTTACCTATTCTAGATATTTCATATATCAATAAATGGAGTTATACAATATGTGACCTTTTGCATCTGGCTTCTTTCACTTAACATAATGTCTTCAAAGTTCATCTGTATTGTAGCACACATCGGGACTTAATTCCTTTTGATGGCTGAATACTATTCCATTGTGTGTATATATCATAATTCGTCCACCTATTCACCCATTGATGAATATTAGGAGAGTTTTCATCTTTTGGCTATTGTGAATAGCGCTTCTGTGAACATTCACATATAAACATTTGTTTGAGTAACTGTTTTTACTTCTTTTGGATATACAGCTAGGAGTGGAATTGTTGGGTCATAGCGTTATTCTACGATGAAATTTTTTAGAAACTGCCAGACTATTTCCCACAGCAGTTGAAGCATTTTACATTCTCACCATCAATGTTAAGAGGGTTTCAACTTCTCCACATCCTTGCCAACACTTGTTATTTCTCATTTTGCTTTTGGTTTTTGTTTTTAATTATAGCTATCCAAGTGGATGTGAGGTGATATCTCATTGTGGACTTTCCATTGTTTTTACATAAAGCTTGAACACAGAGAAATCCATCAACTAATTTCCTTAACAATTATTGCTGTTGTCTTGCAGGGAGTCTCCCCACCTCCAAGCATAGGCCATTTTGTACCATAACAACAACAATAATAAAAATGAGACTGGCTGACATTTACATAGTTCTGGTTGCTTTCCATGTTTTATTTTATTAAGACTCAACCTTCACAACAACTCCATGAGGTAGGTATTATTGTTTGCTCCAGTTTACAGATGAGGAAACTGGGGCACTAAGATTGCAAGTGACTTGTCCAAGCTCTACAACCAGTAAATCCTGAAGCTGTGATTCAAACCCAGCTGGTCTGACACTGGAGTTCATTTTATTCTTTCGTTGCCAGCTGTACCCCAAAGTAGTTGAAGCCCAGAGGCCTTCTAGATAGATATAAACCTGGTTAATGTAACTTAATGACAATAAAGAGTTCAAACTCAGGCACCCATGCTGTATTTAAAATATAAATGTGTGATCAGGCTTTTAGTGCTTTGTTTTTTAAAAAACTGCTGTTATATGTGCCCCTGAATGCACTTCCACTCTCAGTAAGGGTCCAGCACCCTTCATCCCTGTTGGGTGGGTAATGGGAGGGTCCAATGGTCAGGCCCTAGGAAGCCAAGGTGGCTTCCTGCTACCTGTAATACTGCTCCCTCCAAGACCCGTAGGAGGCGCCATTCCATGCCCACCATCCAGCAAGGATTCAGCTCTGACACTCTGAATGTCTCCACCACCCTCCCCCATGAACAGAGGCAAAATCTGAGCAGGGTTGAAAGAAACCATAACCTTCAGCTTTCCTCTTTGGACCCTCTCCATTTTCCCTCAGGCCTCTGAACACTGAAAGCAGCAGTAAAATTTCGTGTCTCTGTGTAAAGAGAAAAAGGGCCGTTTCTCCTCTACCTCTGGACCTTGAAACTCAGTTCCTGATTCAGCTCCAAACTGATAGGAAAAAATTCCTCTCCTTGGCCTCACAGCATATGTTGGAATTTTAGATAAAAAGAACATTCCTTTCAAACACCTCCTCAGTCTCCTCAAACCACAGCAATCAGTCTTCAACTGGTAAAGAAAAACTAGTTGTTGTTGCTGTTTTTTAATTTTAAGAGATTTTTTTTTTTTTTTTTTTTGCGGTACGCGGGCCTCTCACTGTTGTGGCCTCTCCCCCTGCGGAGCACAGGCTCCGGACGCGCAGGCTCAGCGGCCATGGCTCACGGGCCCAGCCGCTCCGTGGCATGTGGGATCCTCCCGGACCGGAGCACGAACCCGTGTCCCCTGCATCAGCAGGCAGACTCTCAAACACTGCACCACCAGGGAAGCCCAGAGATACTTAATAACAAATGTCATGAACCACTGCTAAGGATGTGATCAAGAAATACCACAATATGACAAAGAGTGACTCAGAAGGTTATATAATGTTCTCGAATCCCCTAGGGGGTCCAGAGAGTCCTGCAACTTTTTCCCTCCTCATGTTTGTCATTCCGGCCTGAATGACCAGTGTCTGGGCCGTGTTCGTGGTGTGTCACCATCCGCCTGGCAAAAGAGAGTAGGCCTTCCCTTCCAGCCCACTACCACCCAGAAAAGAAGGAAAGGACCATCCAGTGAACACCTACTAAGTGCCAGGCACTGTGCCGGGCACTTTACAGACATAGAAGTAGCAATGGATGCAAGGAGGGCCGAGGAGTCAGGGAGAGCAAGGTGTGACATGCAACTTCACCCCTCATCACCTGAGCAACTCTAGGCACGGTACTTAACCACTCTGTACCTCACTTAGCTCATCTGTAAAATCGAATGGCTCATATCTCATAAAGACCAAGGTGAGGACTGCATTACATAACACTGTCAAGGGCTTTGCACGTAGACTGGAACAGAGGCGTGGCTCAGTGAATATTTGCTATTAATAGCAGTACTGCCATTATCATTGCTGCATTATTTCACATTCTCTTCCTAAGCAAAGTCAGAGAAAGCTCAGAATGGGAAGAACTCTAAGGTCTAAGTCAGCTCTTCCAAGTTAGTCCCAAGAGACACTTCAGAGTGTAAGGTGTTCCTTCCACCTGGATGTCCTTGCCACCAGGAAGCATCAAAGCGGGCACCAGGATTTGGTGCATTGCTCCTAACCTTAGTACCGCCTGCTCCATCGCTGCAAAAGCACAAGTCCTCATAGTTCTTTCTAAACGGGCTTGTGAAGAAAGCATTCAACCCCAAATGCAAATTTGTGCCACTCACAGCCACAAAAAATGCCATTTCAATTGTTGTCACAGGTCAGGGGTGGTACTAAAATGAAAGACCACAAACTCACTGCTGGAATAACCAACTCCCTCCTGTCAAGGGTTTACATTGCTACTGAATGGACGAAAAGTCTTCTTTAAAATGTCTCATGCCAGATGGGTCCATTGAAAACTTTTGCCCATTTTTAGAACAAAATTGGAATTGGCCTTTTATGGCAATTCAAAAGCAGGCAGATAGTATCTGCAATTACTTGCTTCTTTGCATTTATGGAATTGCTGCTCCCCAAAGCAGGTGGCCTGAAGCAAATCATGCCAGCTGCTTCCAGAATAATCCATGTTTGTACAATCACTCCCCACACACACACTCCCAAAAGTCCAACAGGAACTAAACAGAAACAGGCCCATGTGAAAAACAGGTCACTGATGCGTGCACCTCGGCCTACGGTTGGCCAGATGTCTGTCCTCCCTTTGCACCCTTGGACACTTTTTTAGCTCTTGTCTTACTTGACTTTTTGAATACTTTCTGAAGCACTTACACTGCTGTGTAATGGAAACTTTACAGCTTTCTGGGAACTGCCTCATCCCAGTCCTAGTGACATCCTTCTCCCCAGGTTCTCTTGTCCCCTTTCTGCTTCTCTGTCTCTGTCTCCTTCCTGGGTGCATCTTCCCTGTCACCCCCCGCACCCCGACTGATACTATGGTGTGTTTCCTGGGATGCCCATCTCAGTGGCCCTGTCTTCTCACTATATGGTACATATAACTGCATGGACATATAGCCTACTACTGGGAGGAATGGAATCTGAATAACGCATTTCAGAGAGAGAGCACTCCAAAAACTTAAATCTTCCTTTTTTTTTTCAAATAAAGTACAAGCACATATATGTTTGAAGGCACTTATATATTCCTCAAATAAAGCAGCTTAAGGTAAAACCTCTAGATCATGTCCTGCCTTCTTGTTTCAGCTCTTAGACTGTGAACAAGTGTCCTTTCCATGATCTATTTAAGGCCACATTTTTCACATTTTCATGCTCTTTGTTGTTAAGTGATTTCACTGTTTAAAATGGCCACCTAGAATGTAAATTGGTGCAGCCACTATGGAAAACAGTAGGGAGGTTCCTTCAAGAACTAAAAATAGGATCCAGCAATCCCACTCCTAGGCATACATCCCAAAAAGATGAAAACACTAATTCAAAAATACACATGCACCCCAATGTTCATAGCAACACTATTCACAATAGCCAAGAATAGTGGAAGCAACCTAAGTGTCCATCAGTAGATGAATGGATAAAGAAGATGTGATATATGTATACACACACACACACACACACACACACACACACAATGGAGTATTACTCAGCCATAAAGAAAACAAAATATTGCCATCTGCAGCAACATGGCAGGCCCTAGAGATTATCATACTAAGTGAAGCAAGTCAGACAGAGAAAGACAAATATCATATGATATCACTTACCTGTGGAATCTACAAAAATAATACAAATCAACTTATTTACAAAACAGAAACAGATTCACAGACTTAGAAAACGATCTTATGGTTACAAAAGGGGAAAAGAGGGAGGGATAAGTTAGGAGTATGAGATTTACAGATACACACCACTATATATAAAATAGATAGGCAACAAGGACCTACTGTGTAACACAGGGAACTATATTCAGTATCTTGTAATAACCTGGAAAAGAATCTGAAGCAGTGCACCTGAAATTAACACAATATTGTAAATCAACTGTAGTGAAATTAAAATAATAAATTAGTTAATTTAATTTAATTAAATGGCCACCTAGTGTAGTGCTGAATTGTCATCTAGTGTTCTTAAGTGCAAGAAGGCTGTGATGTGTCTTAAGGGAAAAATACATGTGTTAGATATGTTTCATCAAGGCATGAGTTACAGTGCGGTTGGCTGTGAGTTCAATGGTAATGAATCAATGATATACATTAAATAAGGTGTTTTTAAACAGAAGCACATATAAAACAAGATTACATGTTGATCAATTGACAAAAATGCTGCCACCAGAGGCTCAGAGGAAGCTAACCTTGTATTTCCCGTAGGAGTGATGCTGTGGTATTTGCTAATTTACTGTTTGCAACAACATTACAGACCATAACCACCATGAATAATGAGAACTGACTGAATATACAATTCACTCATGCTTTCCACACATATTACATTAAATGCATCATGAGCTAGTGTAACACAGTGTCTAGGATGAAGAAAAATGGGTAATAAATATCTGTTGAATAAACTTAATGCTGCCTTAAATAGAAATAACAGATGTCATAATACACCTGTTTTTAATCCAACATTTAGGTACATTTTCTGAAAAACCTCAAGCGTGATGGCTTTATCAACTTCCTTTGCCTGGGTTACATTTGCTTGCAATAGCAATTAACCTCCGTTTCTCACAGGCCAACCCACGCTTTGATACCAGAGATTCTTACAAAGGAGAACATCCAAAACAACTTCACAATTATGTCTTGGCCTAAAGGTAATTGCTGATTCTCCTTTAGGAGAGCTTTCCATTCATTTAAAAAAAAATTTAAGACCATTAAGCTTTTTTCCAACCCAATCCATTCTCCTCCTTCAAGGGGATACAATTACAACATACCTTTTATTCACTGATAGAGATATACTGATTCTACAACATTCCACATCAGTATTTCTGAAAGAGTAGCCAGGAAAGAAGTTGTTTAAAGAGAGAAGGAAATATCCATAAACTCAATCTAACCATGAAGAAACATGAGAAAAATTCAAACGGAGGCACATCCTACAAAATACCAGTACTCTTGAAAAGTTTCAAGGTCACAAAAGACAAAAGACACAGGAACTGCCACAGATTTGAGGACACTAAGGCGGAATGACAACTAAATGTAGTGTATGATCCTGGGTTGGGTCCTAAAACAGAAAAGGACGTTGATGGAAAACTGAAGAAATTTGAATAAAGTCTTTAGATTAGTTAAGAATATTGTATCAATGTCATGTCTTAGTTTTGCCAATTATATCTCAGTTATGGTTGGTTTTAACATTACGGGAAGCTGGGTGAAAACTATGGGAATTCTCAGTAATCACTCTGCAATTCTTCCCTAGGTCTAAAATTAAATTTGAAAAAAACGTTTTGAAGAGAGGGAGAGAGGAAGAGAGGAAGGAGATGGCTCATCCTATATTCCAAGTATAAATGTTGAATTGAAGCCAGGATGGGGCGGAGGGGAAGGCAGACAAATAGCTACTTTGGGTAACGGGGCGAATTCCTTGCAGCCCACAGGGGCCCATCATTTTCTGAAAGAACTGACCAGAAGTAGTTCCTTACTAGTACTACATGGGAAGCAACTTTCCCCAGAGCCCTTAATTTCCTGTCTTCTAGAAGATTTCTCCAGGCACCCTGAGTACTGAGACACCTTCCAGCTGGAATGGTCTAGACAGAAGAGGGACCTGAAGCTCTGCAAACACAAAGCACATTTGGGAAACTGTATTTCACCTGAAAATTTAGCAGACGGGGCTCTTCATGGCCTGGCAGTGTTTCCTCTGGGCATGAACTCTATGTAGAAGGGACAAGTGTCTTCAAATGTCCTTCTGGAAAAACAAAGGCCCTAAAGACCCAGTATCGTGCCATTACATGACCTTGACAATTCTAGTTCATAATCATTACAAGCTATAATTTCCCCCACGTTCTTTTGAAAGTCTGTTGCTGTTTAAACTCTTGTCTTGGTGTAAGTACTAGAAATCACAATGGGCATGATTCAAACAGAGGGCAGGGAGCCACATACTCCCTCCCTGAAAATACATCAAAGCTAGGATATGTTAATCTGAAATACTGGGAAATTTATTTTAATTTTCGTGAGCTCCATGAGCCAGTCCTTCCTGACAGCCACCTGGTGAGTGGGAGGCATTGAGCCGTGACTCTTAATGATCTGAACGCCCACTGGGCATCCTTACAACTTTGGAACAGTCTTCATGATCATAACCTCCATCTAGCCAGGAAATATGAGAGCTCAGAGCTATACACCAAGGTCAGTGTATCAGATGCAAGAAATTCAAACTACTGGACTCAGAGGGTCACACTTCCTAATCTCAGAAAAATTCAAAGGCCCTAAATCTTCAGTCCGCTTGGAAGAAATGCTTAAATTCTGGACTGAGGAGCTTCAAGATGGCGGAAGAGTAAGACGTGGAGATCACCTTCCTCCCCACAGATACATCAAAAACACATCTACCTGTGGAACAACTCCTACAGATCACCTGCTGAACGCCGGCAGAAGACCTCAGACCTCCCAAAAGGCAAGAAACTCCCCACGTACCTGGGTAGGGCAAAAGAAAAAGAATAAACAGAGACAAAAGAATAGGGACAGTACCTGCACCGGTGGGAGGGAGCCATGAAGGAGGAAAGGTTTCCACACACTAGGAGCCCCTTCCCGCGCGGAGACTGCGGGTGGCAGAGGCGGGAAGCTTCGGAGCCGCGGAGGAGAGCGCAGCCACAGGGGTGCGGAGGGCAAAGCAGAGAGATTCCCGCCCAGAGGGTCGGTGCCGACCAGCACTCACCAGCCCGAGAGGCTTGTCTGCTCGGCCGCCGAGGTGGGCGGGGCTGGGAGCTGAGGCTCGGGCTTCGGTCGGAGCGGAGCGCAGGGAGAGGACTGGGGCTGGCTGCGTGAACACAGCCTGAAGGGGTTAGTGCGCCGCGGCTGGCCGGGAGGGAGTCCGGGGGAAAGTCTGGAGCTGCCGAAGAGGCAAGAGGGTTTTTCTTCCCTCTTTGTTTCCTGGTGCGCGAGGAGAGGGGATTAAGAGCGCTGCTTTAAAGGAGTTCCAGAGACGCGCGTGAACCGCGGCTAACAGCGCGGACCCCAGAGACGGGCGTGGGACGCTAAGGCTGCTGCTGCCGCCACCAAGAAGCCTGTGTGCGAGCACAGGTCACTCTCCACACCTCCCCTCCCGGGAGCCTGTGCAGCCCGCCCCTGCCAGGGTCTCGGGATCCAGGGACAACTTCCCCGAGAGAACGCACGGCGCACCTCAGCCTCTTTCAAGATCCCGCCGGCTTCTGCCACCGCAGAAACGCCCCGCATGCGTATCCCTCCCTCCCCCCGGCCTGACTGAGCCGGAGCTCCCGAATCAGCGGCTCCTTTAACCCTGTCCTGTCTGAGCAAAGAACAGACACCCTCAGCCGACCTACACGCAGAGGCGGAGCCAAATCCAAAGCTGAGCCCCGGGAGCTGTGCGAACAAAGAAGAGAAAGTGAAATCTCTCTCAGCAGCCTCAGGAGCAGCGGATTAAATCCCCACAATCAACTTGATGTACCTGCATCTGTGGAATACTTGAATAGACAACGAATCATCACAAACTGAGGAGGTGGACTTTGGGAGCAACGATATATATTTTTTTTCCCTTTTTCTCTTTTTGTGAGGGTGTATGTGTATGCTTCTGTGTGTGATTTTCTCTGTATAGCTTTGCTTTTACCATTTGTGCTAGAGTTCTGTCTGTCCGTTTTTGGGTTTGGGGGGTTTTTTTTTTAGTATAGTTTTTAGCACTTGTTATCATTGCTGGATTTGTTTTTTGGTTTGGTTGCCCTCTTCTTTCTTTCCTTTTTTTATTACATTAAAAATTATTTTTAATCATTATTTTTTATTTTAATAAATTTATTTAACTTTATTTTATTTTATCATCTTTCTTTCTCTCTTTCTTTTTTTTCTCCCTTTTATTCTAAGCCTTGTGGATGACAGTCTCTTGGTGTTCCAGCCAGGCATCAGGGCTGTGCCTCTGAATTGGGAGAGCCAAGTTGAGGACACTGGTCCACAAGAGACCTCCCAGCTCCATGTAGTATCAAACAGCGAAAATCTCCCAGAGATCTCCATCTCAACACCAACACCCAGCTTCACTCAATGACCAGCAAGCTAATGCTGGACACCCTATGCCAAACAACTAGCAAGACGGGAACACAACACCATCCACTAGCAGAGAGGCTGCATAAGATCATAATAAAGCTACAGACACCCCAAAACACATGACCAGACGTGGACCTGCCCACCAGAAAGACAAGATCCAGCTTCATCAAGCACAACACAGGCACTAGTCCCTGCCACCAGGAAGCCTACACAATCCACTGAACCAACATTGGCCACTGGGTACAGACACCAAAAACAATGGGCACTACTATCCTGCAGCCTGCAAATAGGAGACCCCAAACACAGTAAGATAAGCAAAATGAGAAGACAGAGAAACACACAGCAGATGAAGGAGCAAGGCAAAAACCCACCAGACCTAACAACTGAAGAGGAAATAGACAGTGTACCTGAAAAAGAATACAAACTAATGATAGTAAAGATGATCCAGAATCTTGGAAATAGAATGGAGAAAATACAAGAAACGTTTAACAAGGATGTAGAAGAACTAAAGAGCAAAGAAACATGATGAACAGCCCAATAAATGAAATTAGAAATTCTCTAGAAGGAATCAATAGCAGAATAACTGAAGCAGAACAACGGATAACTAACGTGGAAGATAAAATAGTGGAAATAACTACTGCAGAGCAGAATAAAGAAAAAAGAATGAAAAGAACTGACAACAGTCTCAGAGACCTCTGGGACAATATTAAAAGCACCAACATTCGAATGATAGGGGTCCAGGAAGAAGAAGAGAAAAAGAAAGGGACTGAGAAAATATTTGAAGAGATTATAGTTGAAAACTTCCCTAATATGGGAAAGGAAATAGTTAATCAAGTCCACGAAGCACAGAGAGTCCCATACAGGATAAATCCAAGGAGAAACATGACAATACACATATTAATCAAGCTATCAAAAATTAAATACAAAAAATATATATTAAAATCAGCAAGGAAAAAAAACAAATAACATACAAGGGAATCCCCATAAGGTTAACAGCTGATCTTTCAGCAGAAACTCTGCAAGCCAGAAGGGAGTGGCAGAACATGTTTAAAGTGATGAAACGGAAAAACCTACAACCAAGATTACACTACCCAGCAAGGATCTCATTCAGATTCAACAGAGAAATTAAAACCTTTTCAGATAAGCAAAAGCTGAGAGAGTTCAGCACCACCAAAGCAGCTTTACAACAAATGCTAAAGGAACTTCACTAGGCAGGAAACACTAGAGAAGGAAAAGACCGACAATAACAAACCCAAAACAATTAAGAAAATGGTAAAAGGAACATACATATTGATAATTACCTTAAATGTAAATGGATTAAATGCTCCAACCTAAAGACACAGACTGGCTGAATGGATACAAAAGCAAGACCCATATATATGCTGTCTACATGAGACCCACTTCAGACCTCAGGACACATACCTACTGAAAGTGAGGGGGTGGAAAAAGATATTTTATGCAAATGGAAATCAAAAGAAAGCTGAAGTAGCAATTCTCATATCAGACAAAATAGACTTTAAAATAAAGACTATTACAAGAGACAAAGAAGGACACTACATAATGATCAAGGGACCAATCAAAGAAGGAGATATAACAGTTACAAATATTTATGCACCCAACATAAGAGTACCTCAATACATAAGGCAAATACTAACAGCTATAAAAGGGAAAATCGACAGTAACACAATCATAGTAGGGGACTTTAACACCCCATTTTCACTATTGGACAGATCATCCCAAATGAAAATAAATAAGGACACACAAGCTTTAAATGATACATTAAACAAGATGGACTTAATTAATATTTATAGCACATTCCATCCAAAAACAACAGAATACACTTTCTTCTCAAGTGCTCATGGAACATTGTCCAGGATAGATCATATCTTGAGTCACAAATCAAGCCTTGGTAAATTTAAGAAAATTGAAATCATATCAAGTATCCTTTCCAACCATGCTATGAGACTCGATATCAATTGCAGTAAAATCTGTAAAAAATACAAATACATGGAGGCCAAATAATATACTACTTAATAACCAAGAGATCACTGAGGAAATCAAAAAATACTTAGAAACAAATGACAATGAAAGCACGATGACCAAAAACCTATGGAATGCAGCAAAAGCAGTTCTAACAGGGAAATTTATAGCAATACAATCCTACCTTAAGAAACAAGAAAGATCTCAAAGAAACAACCTAACCTTACACCTAAAGCAATTAGAGAAAGAAGAACAAAAAAACCCCAAAGTTAGCAGAAGGAAAGAAATCATAAAGATCAGATCAGAAATAAATGAAAAAGAAATGAAGGAAACAATAGCAAAGATTAATAAAACTAAAAGCTGGTTCTTTGAGAAGATGAAAAAAATTGATAAATCATTAGCCAGACTCATCAGAAAAAAAGAGAAAAGACTCAACTCAATGGAATTAGAAATGAAAAAGGAGAGGTAACAAAGGATACAGCAGAAATACAAAGGGTCATGAGAGATTGCTACAAGCAACTATATGCCTATTAAATGAACAACCTGGAAGAAATGAACAAATTCTCAGAAAAGCACAACATTCCGAGACTGAACCCTGAAGAAATAGAAAATATAAACAGACCAATCACAAGCACTGACATTAAAACTGATTAAAAATCTTCCAACAGGGCTTCCCTGGTTGTGCAGTGGTTGAGAGTCCGCCTGTTGATGCAAGGGACACGGGTACATGCCCCGGTCTGGGAAGATACCACGTGCCGTGGAGCGGCTGGGCCCATGAGCCATGGCCACTGAGCCTGCGCGTCCAGAGCCTGTGCTCTGCATCGGGAGAGGCCACAACAGTGAGAGGCCCGCGTACTGCAAAAAAAAAAAAAAAAAAAAACAACTTCCAACAAACAAAACCCCAGGACCAGATGGCTTCACAGGCAAATTCTATCAAACATTTAGAGAAGAGCTAACACCTATCCTTAAACTCTTCCAAAATATAGCAGAGGGAGAAACACTCCCAAACTCATTCTACGAGGCCACCATCACACCAATACCAAAACCAGACAAAGATGTCACAAAGAAAGAAAACTACAGGCCAATATCACTGATGAACATAGATGCAAAAATCCTCAACAAAATACTAGCAAACAGAATCCAACAGCATATTAAAAGGATCACAAACCATGATCAAGTGGGGTTCATCCCAGGAATACAAGAATTCTTCAGTATACACAAATCAATCAATGTGATACACCAGATTAACAAACTGAAGAACAAAAACCATATGATCATTTCAATAGATGCAGAAAAAGCTTTCTACAAATTTCAACACTGAGTTATGATAAAAACCCTCCAGAAAGTAGGCATAGAGGGAACTTACCTCAACATATTAAAGGCCATATATGACAAACCCACAGCCAACATCGTCTGCAATGGTAAAACACTGAAACCATTTCCAGTAAGATCAGGAACAAGACAAGGTTGCCTACTCTCACCACTATTATTCAACATTGTTTTGGAAGTTTTAGCCACAGCAATCAGAGAAGAAAAAGAAATAAAAGGAATTCTAATTGGAAAAGAAGAAGTAAAGCTGTCACTGTTTGCAGATGACATGATACTATACATAGAGAATCCTAAAGATGCTACCAGAAAACTACTAATCAATAAATTTGGTAAAGTAGCAGGATACAAAATTAATGCACAGAAATCTCTTGCATTCCTATACACTAATGATGAAATAGCTGAAAGAGAAATTAAGGAAACACTCCCATTTACTATTTCAACAAAAAGAATAAAATACCTAGGAATAAACCTACCTAAGGAGACAAAAGACCTGTATGCAGAAAACAATAAGACACTGATGAAAGAAAGTAAAGATGATACAAACAGATGGAGAGATATACCCTGTTCTTGGATTGGAAGAATCAACATTGTGAAAATGACTATACTACCCAAAGCAATCTACAGATTCAATACAATCCCTATCAAACTACCAAGGGTATTTTTCACAGAACTAGAAAAAAAATTTTCACAATTTGTATGGAAACACAAAAGACCCCAAATAGCCAAAGCAAGCTTGAGAAAGAAAAATGGAGCTGGAGGAACCAGGCTCCCTGACTTCAGATTATACTACAAAGCTACAGTAATCAAGAGAGTATGGTACTGGCACAAAAACAGAAATATAGATCAATGGAACAGATAAACCCATGCACATATGGTCACCTTATCTTTGATAAAGGAGGCAAGAATATACAATGGAGAAAAGACAGCCTCTTCAATAAGTGGTTCTGGGAAAACTGGACAGGTACATGTAAAAGAATGAAATTAGAACACTCCCTAACACCATACACAAAAATAAACTCAAAATGGATTAAAGACCTAAATATAAGGCCAGACACTATCAAACTCTTAGAGGAAAACATAGACAGAACACTCTATGACATAAATCACAGCAAGATCCTTTTTGACCCACCTCCTAGAGAAATGGAAATAAAAACAAAAATAAACAAATGGGACTTTATGAAACTTAAAAGCTTTTGCACAGCAAAGGAAACCATAAACAAGACCAAAAGACAACACTCAGAATGGGAGAAAATATTTGCAAATGAAGCAACTGACAAAGGATTAATTTCCAAAATTTACAAGCAGCTCATGCAGCTCAATATCAAAAAAAGAAACAACCCAATCCAAAAATGGGCAGAAGACCTAAATAGACGTTTCTCCAAAGAAGATATACAGATTGCCAACAAACACATGAAAGGATGCTCAACATCATTAATCATTAGAGAAATGCAAATCAAAACTACAATGAGATATCATCTCACACCAGCCAAATGGCCATCATCAAAAATTTAGAAATAAATGCTGGAGAGGGTGTGGAGAAAAGGGGACCCTCGTGCACTGTTGGTGGGAATGTAAATTGATACAGCCATTATGGAGAACAGTATGGAGGTTCCTTAAAAAACTAAAAATAGAACTACCAAATGACCCAGCAATCCCACTACTGGGCATATACCCTGAGAAAACCATAATTCGAAAAGAGTCACGTACCACAATGTTCATTGCAGCTCTATTTACAATAGCCAGTACATGGAAGCAACCTAACTGTCCATCGACAGATGAATGGATAAAGAAGATGTGGCACATGTATACAATGGAATATTACTCAGCCATAAAAAGAAATGAAATTGAGTTATTTGTAGTGAGGTGGATGGACCTAGAATCTGTCATACAGAGTAAAGTAAGCCAGAAAGAGAAAAACAAATACTGTATGCTAACACACACATATATATATATGGAATATAAAAAAAAATGGTCACGAAGAACCTAGGGGCAAGACGGGAATAAAGACACAGACCTACTAGAGAATGGACTTGAGGACAAGGGGAGGGGGAAGCGTAAGCTGGGACAAAGTGAGAGAGTGGCATGGACATATTTACACTACCAAATGTAAAATAGATAGCTAGTGGGAAGCAGCCGCATAGCACAGGGATATCAGCTCGGTGATTTGTGACCACCTAGAGGGGTGGGTTAGGGAGAGTGGGAGGGAGGGAGACATAAGAGGGAAGAGATATGGGGATATATGTATATGTATAGCTGATTCACTTTGTTATAGAGCAGAAACTGACACACCATTGTAAAGCAATTATACTCCAATAAAGATGTTTAAAAAATAATAATAATTAAATTAAAATAAAAAAATAAAGTTTGAAGACTTCCAAAAAAAAGAAAAAAGAAGAAAGAAATGCTTATATTCTGGGCTAGAACGAGGCCTAGGTGACTCAAGTGTGGTGGCAATGATGATTATATAGAGCAGTAACATAGTTGCAGTCATAAGAATAATGATAACAAGAAATGCCAACTTTTATTGAGTATTTACTATTGTTCCAGTGTATTACACACTTGGTGCGTGTTATCTCTTATAATACTCTCCACAACCTTCTGAGGTCAATTTGCTTATTTTCTGCCATTTGAATGACAAAGGAACTAAGGCTTTATGAGGTTAAGTAATTTGACAATGATCTAAGGGCTAGGAAATGGAGGAAATGGACAAAACTGCCCTGACCCAGAGACTACCAGCTTAACCACTACATTGCACTGAACAGTGTGTAATTTGATAAATTTCAGGGTATGCTGTCACCGTAATTTCTGTACCAATATGATCTCTATGAGATGTTTTTGGGCAGAGTGAAGTGCTCAGAAACCAGCTCTAGTCCCTTCCCACTCCCTCCTGCCTCCCTACATAAACAGCTTGCTTAGGTACAGAGTCATCATTCCTGAATCAGTCCTGACAGTCCCAGAGGCTTTGACTCACCAAGAAGTTTCATATCCAATGTTCAAATGTGACTGCCCGCTCCCTGCTCCTCAGGGTAAGCTCTCCTCTAGCTTTTAGATGAAAGAGCCAGGAATAAGTCCTCTTTTCTTGTCCTACCTCTGCTACTAACTACCTCCTTGGTCTTCATTAAGTCTCTGTTTCTGTGGTTTTACGTGTGTGTGTGTGCGTGTGTGTGTGTGTGTGTGTGTGTTCATTTTCACGTGGAGATATTTCAAGACAAAAAAAATTTTATCCAGGCATGAAAATATTTCAGTATTACTAAACCAAATCGATGGAATAATGAAAAATCCTGGGAGTTTAGAGTCACTCCGGGGATCTAAAAGTCATCTCACTGCTGAACTTCACCATCTATATTACAAATACTACACAGCCCCTTCTCTGGTGGAATCACTTTCAGAGCTGCGGGCAGGCTAGCAGTACAGCATGGTTTCCTTTTGGTAAGTGTCTCCTGGATCTCCATGTGATTCTGTTGAATCCATCCATCAAAAAGCTCTATATCCCCTGCCATAGATGTTGGACATGTCACTCAGGCTGACCAATCTGAAAATTTTATCTTCCTTACATGGCAGCCCAACAAGCATTCATCTAAGTCCTTTCTGAGGGATTAACACGAATGGCTCTTCTGCACTTTGATCCCAAGCTGTAAGAATACTTGTGGCCACCAGGGATATGTTGCCATAGAGTCTAGGGATAAAACAGAGTAGTGATAAGCAATACTGAGAAACAAGAAGAGACAGACAACAGAGACAGTGACAGAAACAGTAACAGACAGACAGAGAGCTGATGACATGGTTTGAACTTCTGGATCCCACTGTGTCTGAAACCAGACCTACCATTTGAAGTTCCCACTTAAGTAAACCAAAATATCACCTTGTATATTTGGTTTGTATGGGATTTTCTGTCACTTGCAATGTATAGCCCTAACCAATGCAGTGGACATTAAGATGTCATTGACACCAAAGTCTCCTTCTTAGTTCTTTACATCTGTTTTTAACTGTTGAGAAAAAGGAAAAGTATGATACAGTATCCTTTCTCTTAAAAAAAATAGATACAATCATTATTTTTCAAGGACTAGCAGTGCTAAATGAAATTGGAGATACAGAAAAATTATAATAGTATGTTATATAAGTTAAAATAAAAAGCTACTTATCTTTGATAAAGGAGGCAAGAATATACAGTGGAGAAAAGACAGCCTCTTCAATAAGTGGTGCTGGGAAAACTGGACAGCTACATGTAAAAGAATGAAATTAGAACACTCCCTAACACCATACACAAACTCAAAATGGATTAAAGACCTAAATGTAAGGCCAGACACTATCAAACTCTTAGAGGAAAACATAGGCAGAACGCTCTATGACATAAATCACAGCAAGATCCTTTTTGATCCACCTCCTAGAGAAATGGAAATAAAAACAAAAATAAACAAATGGGACTTTATGAAACTTAAAAGCTTTTGCACAGCAAAGGAAACCATAAATAAGACCAAAAGACAACCCTCAGAATGGGAGAAAATATTTGCCAGTGAAGCAACTGACAAAGGATTAATTTCCAAAATTTACAAGCAGCTCATGCAGCTCAATATCAAAAAAACAAACAACCCAATCCAAAAATGGGCAGAAGACCTAAATAGACATTTCTCCAAAGAAGATATACAGATTGCCAACAAACACATGAAAGAATGCTCAACATCATTAATCATTAGAGAAGTGCAAATCAAAACTACAATGAGATATCATCTCACACCAGTCAGAATGGCCATCATCAAAAAATCTAGAAACAATAAATGCTGGAGAGGGTGCGGAGAAAAGGGAATCCTCTTGCACTGCTGGTGGGAATGTGAATTGGTACAGCCACTATGGAGAACAGTATGGAGGTTCCTTAAAAAACTACAAATAGAACTACCATACGACCCAGCAATCCCACTACTGGGCATATACCCTGAGAAAACCATAATTCAAAAAGAGTCGTGTACCAAAATGTTCATTGCAGCTCTATTTACAATAGCCAAGACATGGAAGCAACCTAAGTGTCCATCAACAGATGAATGGATAAGGAAGATGTGGTACATATACACAATGGAATATTACTCAGCCATCAAAAGAAACGACATTGAGTTATTTGTAGTGAGGTGGATGGACCTAGAGTCTGTCATACAGAGTGAAGTACTAAGTCATGGTGACAGCATGTGCCCCCTGATAGGATGCGATGGGAAAGGCATTGGCCTCTGTGGTATTCTTCCCAAATACCCATCATCACAGTTGAATCATGAGAAAACATCAGACAAACCCAAAGTGAAAGATATTCCACAAAATATTTGACCAGTGCTCTCAAAACTGTCAAGGTCATGAAAAATCAAGACTGAAAAACTGCGACATATCAGAGGCAACAAAAGAAACACAAAGATTAAATATAACATGATACCCTAGACTGGATCCTAGAACAGAAAAAGGACATTCATGGAAAAACTAGTGAAATCTAAATAAAGTCTTCAGTTTAGTTGACAGTAATGTACTAATGTTGGTTTCTTGGCTGTGACACATGGACCAAGGTGAGGCAAAATGTTACATGGGATATGCAGGAACTTTCTGTACTATCTTTGCAACTTTTCTGTAAATCTAAAATTGTTCCAAAATAAACACTATTTTCCTTTAAATGGACAAGGAAAATGAATAGGCAAATCACTAAAAAAATGCATATGGTCAAAAATATATGGAAATTATGAATTAAAAAAATACAAATAATCAAAGAAGTGTAAATGACAACAATGAGTTTTCAACCATCAGAGTGACAATGATTTTCAAAAGTGATAACACCCAAAGTTCCTTAAAAGTGAGTGGATTATGAGTGACTTTTATTTTCCTCTATATAGTTTTCTGCATTTTCTGATTTTTTGCAATGAAAATTTATAATTCTGATTATAGGAAACATATGACTCTTTTTAAACAAAAACTTCAACACTGAAAATATATAATTTGCCAATAGAATATAATGTTTTTATCAAATACATACTTCAATTCATTTCCTAAGGAAACAAGCAAATACTCAATATAATAACTAATATTTATTGAACGCTTATAATGTTCCAGACACTGAAAACTAGTACATATGCATTGGATCATTTGAGGATAATTCTATGAGGTAGATACTATTATGATCATCTACATTTTAAGGATGAGAAACCTAATTTGTAATCCTTGTAACAACCAAACTGAAGTATTAATTACAGCAATGGCCTGCTCCAAGAGCCATGTCTCCCTGTGTCCATTCCCTGGCATCGTCCCTCCCACAGTGACTCTGGGTTTTGCCATGTCACTTCTTTTGGAGAATGAGATATAAAGCACACATCACAAATAGAGGATTTCCCTCTCTCTGCTTTTGAAATCTTGCCACAGTGTTAAGAAATCCTCACCCGCTGAAGATTTCAAGGTCAGCCAACAGCCAGTACCAACCACCAGACATGGTGGGGAGGGGAGGCCAGTTGAGACCATCCAGCTACTGCTGAGCTCTCACATGATTTTAGCCACATGAGTGACCCCGGGTGAGAGAAGCAGAAGACCCACCAAGCTGAGTCCAGCCCCAGTGCTGACCCACAGACTCATGAGCAAATGAAATGGTTGTTTCAAAGCACCAAGTTTGGGGCTAGTTTGTTCTGCAAAAATAGATAATAACCTTATGAGAGTTTTGTTACATCTAATTTATACATGAGGATTCTTAGGCTTAGTTAAGTGGTTTGTCTAGTAAGTGGCAGAGCCAGGATTCACAGGGATATAGCAATTTTAAGAGCCAGCATTCTTCCACTCTGTGCTGTTCCACTCACCATTCATCATTGTAAAGTTTAAAAATGAGAAATTACAAACAACCGAAAAGTACTTTAAAAAATCCAGGGGATTGTTTCGGTAAATTATCATACAGATACAAAAGATGATACAATCAAATACCACCAATGATAGAATAGAATGCAATTGTCCTCCTAGCCATCATCTATTGTTGAGATGAGAAGTTAATAAAAGTTCATTTGGGTGTTACTAGGTGTCAGGCATTGTTCTGGGTGTTTTTTACTTGCTCTATTTCATTTGCTGTTGATGACAACTCTGTGAATAGACTGTAAATTATTTTCATTAATTATTATTCTCAGTTACTCCCAGTCCCCATTTCCTTACAAATAAGGAAATGAATGCAGAGTAATTAAACAACTTGTTCAAGGTCACGTAGCTTATAAGTGGCAAAACTGAGATGCTAACCCAGGGAGTTGAACTTCCAAGGCCAGGTTCCTAATCACACCATGCTGTCGGTTTTTCCCACAATATATTTTTCTGTGAGAAAGATCAGATTACACAAACGGTACCTGCTTCCATTTTGGTGACAGAAAAGAAAGTGGGGATGGCTGCGGCATGGGTTTATGTTGGCGCAGAAAAGAATATGAAGGGGCTTCTAGGCATCAGTGTCAATTGCAGTTACTCCTGAGTGAGTGAATTATAAGTGACTTATTTTCTTCCATATTGTTTTCTGCATTTTCTGATTTTCTGCAGTAAACAATTGTAACTCTGATTATGGGAAATAGACAACTCTATTTAAACAAAACCTTCAACACTGCAATATTTAAAAATAAATTCCCACGTGACCATGTAAAGAAGTACAAATTGTTTTGTAACTATGTCTGGTGACAGATGTTAACCAGACTTATTTTGGTGAACACTTTGCAATAAATACAGATATTGAATCATTGTGCTCTATACCTGAAACTAATATAAAGTTATATACCAATTATACTCCAGTTAAGAAAAAAGAAAAAAGTACAACTAAAACAATCAGCTAAAATAATTCATCAGTTAAAACAATTCATCTTTTTCACCAAATGGGCATCTTTTAAATGTTAATTCTCAGTGCTTGCTAGGGTCCTGGGATGCTATTTTCAGCTACTGCCACTGGGAACATTATTGACACAGCCTTCCAGGAATTAAATTTAGCAATATGTATCAAGAAAGAATTCATATCATGTGAAACAGTAGCAATGAAGTGCTATTTAATGCAACAAATTGAAAAACACCAAGTCCAACAATAAGAAGATGGTTCAAAAGGTAGTGCAACATCCATCTAATAGGAAAGAATACAGCCATTAAAAATCCTGTTTTTCGGGCTTCCCTAGTGGCGCAGTGGTTGAGAGTCCGCCTGCCGATGCAGGGGACACGGGTTCGTGCCCCGGTCCGAGAAGATCCCACATGCCGCGGAGTGGCTGGGCCCGTGAGCCATGGCCGCTGAGCCTGTGCGTCCGGAGCCTGTCCTCCGCAACGGGAGAGGCCACAACAGTGAGAGGCCCTTGTACCAAAAAAAAAAAAAAAATCCTGTTTTCAGAAAATATTTAATAACATTCATTATCCCATATTACTTTATTTCTCATATTAAAGAGTAGAATATTTGTAGATACCAATACAATTCATTGGTGAATATGTGTGTGTATATGTTTAAACGCCCCCCCACAAAGACCTTTGAAATTAAATACACAAAATTTAAACCATTATCTCTGAGTAGTGGCATTTTAGATAACTTCAATTTTCTGCTGCATAGTTGTCGAGTGCCTAGGATAAGTATGTTGAAATCAATTGATACTAAGAGGCATAGAGGTTACTCACATTCAAGGTCAGGCTCTCTGGGCCAGTTCTTGGTCTGGGCAGCCATTGCACATTTGGATCATCGCACATTGAAGGTCACCACAGGTGCAAGTGCTGGGAGAAGTTTTGTGGGTATGAGTAGAACCACACTACAGTTAAAGAACCTATATCACTGAAATTCTCAAGGAAAGGAACTCACAAGGAAATCTACAGGTACTTCAGGGGAGTCAGATATATACTGGCCCCCAGTCAGAGCACAGGAGAGTCTTTTTAAGCTCCTTCCGTGTGTTAAGTCGTTTTGGAATTGGACCTATTAATATCATCCACAGCACCTGCCACCAATACATGTTTATATGAAACATCTGAAAGCAGAAACGAGCACACCATTGTAAAGCAATTATACTCCAATAAAGATGTTAAAAAAACCACAAAAACATCTGGGGCCAGATCACCCCAAATCATAACATTTCACCTTGAATGTGGCTACAATAATCAGAATCTTACATTGTGGATGCTTCTAACCTGCCAAGCCACCTCCTAGGAGGAGAATAGGAGACCTCATCCTTTCTGAGAGACAGCTACCTCTGAGTCAATGCTGTTATCTCGTTTGTAAGAATACATGAACAACCCAGGATTCAAAATGTCAGACTGCAAACCTCAGGCTAAATTTTAACCTAGGCTTTCAGTTTTCTCCCCATCTGCTCCCTATTAAGATTATGGAAGGAAAGCATTGTACTAATTTTTTTTTTTTTTTTTTTTTTGCGATACGCAGGCCTCTCACTGTTGTGGCCTCTCCCATTGTGGAGCACAGGCTCCGGACGCGCAGGCTCAGCGGCCATGGCTCACGGGCCCAGCTGCTCCACGGCATGTGGGATCTTCCCGGACCGGGGAACGAACCCGTGTCCCCTGCATCGGCAGGCGGACTCTCAACCGCTGTGCCATCAGGGAAGCCCTGTACTAATATTTGCATACAGAGTGTGCTTAACCTAATGGAGTCGATGAAGCCATGGGCCTGATGGCAATTCCTAATTTTGATCCAAATTAACTAAATCTTGACTTGTAATCCAAACTATCATTTGTTAACTTTTAGCCCCACTTTGTTACCAATAAATACCTTACAAAGATGCATAAAGTGTAGCAAAATAATATGAATTAGAGGTAGGTGAGAAAGAAAAGTGAACACAGGTAGGGACACAAAAAGGTACCAAGATTGAGGCCAAGACAAAATTACAGCACAACATCCTTCCTTGCACTTGGGCGTTCATTCTTTTATAAACTTACAGTGGCGTTTTAGAGTTGTGCCAGTAAAACTCAAAGTCAGCATGATGGACTATCTAGAATCTCATTATGTCCTAAAAGGACAGGACAGCTTTGGTATAAGTTGATTTACATGACACCCATCATAGGTCAGAAAAGTTTAGTAGTTCAGAATATTTTTTAGAACCTAACTAATACATTAACATGGCTTGTGGACCAAAAGGCCTTGTGGGACTCATAACAGCAGTTATCTGACTTTTCTATCACACTGGTTGTGGTTACCAGTGCCTACAGGGGATAAAGATTTAATTTAAAATCAAGTAAATGTTAAATTCACCACCAGCCTCGATTATGCTACAATGTTCACTGCCCAAAATAATGATAGAACAGTACAAACATAGAGCATTCAACATATATTGTATGTAATGCTATTAATAAGATATAATTGATTTGATAGATAGTAAACAGAAAACCAATGCAGAGGTTGATTTGTACTTTGGAGAGTTCTTTTATCAATGAACTATTGATACATTGCATAAGATATCACATAGCACAAGTAGGTACTGATTCAGAAGCAATGATTTTTCACTTTAGGAAAGTCCTAAGATTCAAACATGCTACCCACCCCCTACTCCAAGACAGCAAGAAAAAAAGACGTTTGTGAGCAGGTGTAGCATCTTGAAAAATCAAAAACATGTGTAGAGAGATTCTAATACTTCCCCTTAAAAGGTCATGCCAGAACCAGGGTTGGAGGTGCCTGAACTCCAAAATCGAGTTTGGGAGGCATGTAGAGAGGGTCCTCAGAAGTCACACAAATGATTTGGGTAAAATCTTCACCACTTTCCCCCCACCTCCATCTGTGAACTAAGACTATATGGTTGGTTTAAATCAGTAATTCTCAAACTTTAATGAGCTCATAAACTGAGGGTCTTGTTAAATCAGATTCCGATTCAGAAGGCCTAGGGTGGGGCTTAAGATTCTACACTTAACAGAAACTGATAGATGGTGCTGACACTGCTGGTCCGAGGACCTCAATTACAGGAGTAAGGCTATTTATTATATTTTTGTCAATAATTTGATATTTAGAAGGAGACTTGATTTTAGTTGGTATGATGGTTAATTTTATGTGTCAACTTGACTGGACAAAGGGATGTCCAGAAAGCTAGAAAGACATTACTATGGGGTGTGTCTGTGGGAATTTTTCCAGAAGTGATTATCATTTGAAGCAATAAGACCGAGTGAAGATCACCCCTCACCCCTGGCAGGTGGGCATCATCCAATCCGTTGAGGGCTTGGATAGAACAAAAAGGTGGAGGAAGGACAAATTCGCTCTCTCTGCTTATGCTGGGACATCCATATTCTCCTGCCCTTGGACATCAGCCTCTCAATTCCCAGGTCTTTGGACTCAGACTGGATTACAGCACTGGCTTTCCTGGTTCGCCAGCTTGCAGACAGCAGATTATGAGACTTCTCAGCCTCCATAACCACATGAGCCAATTCCTATAATAATCTCCTCTTACCTGTATCTATCTCTATCTCTATCTCTCCTATTGGTTCTGTTTCTCTGGAGAACCCTAACTAATACACTTGAGTAAAAACAAACTGAGTCTTGTATGTATAATTGACTCACCTTGCTGTACAGCAGAAACTAACACAACATTGTAAATCAACTATACTCCACTTTTTAAAAATTAATTTAAAAAAAAAACTGGATCTCACAACTTTCCAAGATACTCTTCCCCTGTTATAATCCTCAAATTTGGCTCAAATAAAATTTTCCAATTCTTTCTTTAAAAAAAATACTGGAAATTGATGTAAGAAGACTCCATTGGATTTGTGCTGTGCAATATGGTAACTTCTAGCCTTGTGTGGCTATTTCATTTTAAATTTAAATGACTTTAAATGAAATAAAATTTAAATTTTATTTCCTCAGCCACATTTTAAGTACTCAACAGCCACATATGGCTAGTGGCTACCATATCAGAGAGCATGGAAGTATATTTCCATTACCATAGAAAGTTCTATCGAACAGTGAGATGGTTCAGTTACCAAGCAAAAATTTAAAGAATAAACTATAAAGTTTACTCCACTTTAAAACAAATCAAAAAGTGAAATCTTGAACTATCTGTAAAACTCCAGCCACCTTTGCTCAGAAAAAAAAAAAAAAAAGGAAGGATAGGTCAGGACAACATGATACCCATTAATAAAAGCAGCTTACATTCTTTCTTCCCAGCAAAGAGCAGTACAGCTCAACCTCAAATGGAACGTGACATTCATGGGCTAAAAGGGAAAGATGGGTAACAGAGAGCAGCTGAAGCTTAACAGAATAGGCCCCATACTCTGCATGCTTCATTCCAAAGCCGTTCTCATTACCCTTAACTTTTATCAGTCTATCTCATGACCTGATGAGGAAACTAATACCAGTGAGAAAAAAAGTCTAGGTATGTGGAGCACCACATTATGTTCAGGTCTCTCTGAAATACTCAACTCTTGACTATTTAATACAAGTAACAACCACAAAAAAAAAAAAAGACTGTATTAGTCAGGGTTCTCCAGAGAAACAGAACAAATAGGAGATAGATAGATATATAGGGAGCTAGAATTATATATATGAAATTTAAATTTTATATTCTAATATGTATTAATTAATAATTGATTTATTATTAGAGAGAGGGGATTTCTTTTGAGGAGTTGGTGCATGTGATGGTGTGGACTAGCATGTCTGAATCCACAAGGTAGGCCAGCAGGCTAGAACCCCAGGGAGAGTTGACATTGTAGTTTTGAGTCTGCAGGCAGTCTGAAGGCAAAATTCCTTCCTCTGTGGCAAGCCTCAGGCTCTACTCTTAAGACCTTCAACTGATTTGATGAGGCCCACACACATTATGGAGAAATCTACTTGACTCAAAGGCTATTTATTTAAATGTGCTATGTAAAAAATACCTTCACAGAAATATCTAGACTCATGTTTGACCAAACAACTGGGCACCATAGCCTAGCCAAGTTGACACAGAAAATTAACAGGTACAGGGGCACAGAGGTTATATAAAATCTTTAGCTCTGGGTGCCTAGCATTTGAGGCTTCCCTACCAGCTCCATTTCTTGCTTCATTTTTCCAACTCAACAGCAACACCAGTGGAAACTGTAATGATAGTGATGCTGTAATCAAGGCATACTCAGCTCTGGGGGCCACCTGTCACCTGTCCAGTTCAGTTTGTGGACAATCGCAAAGTCGCCATGAGCTTTCAGGTGGGGACACCTGATGTCAGCACTGAGACTGCTCTAGGACAAGGGGAGAATGGAAAGTGTTGGCCTTTCTCTTTTCCCCAAACTCTCCCTTGCCAAAGCCCACCCAAGACACTGAAAATTGAAATTACATTTGGCTGATTATATGATCACTTGGGAAATCTGGAAAATAAATGTTTGTCAACTACTCTGAGCATCTCAAAAAACAAGCACTGATGAAAGGAAAAAAGGGTTTTCATTAAAAGAGCCTTTCCAGCCTGCTAAACTTGAATTTGCCCCTGGCTTTGGTATATGGAAGAGAAGGGAATTTGCTCATCTTCTAGAAAAAAAAAATAATTCTTTCAGACCATGGAATTCATGGTCTATGAAAGATATAAGTTTATCCTCCCACTACAAAGTCGCTTCTGCCTTTATTCCTAATTTTTGATTCAGAACTGATGAATACATAGACTGCAGTGGTATTATCTGAGAAGAGGAAATTAAGTTATAAATCTATAGAAATCCTTCCTCCTCACAATGATATTAAATATTGAAGGAGCAGGTTTCTGGACTGATTTCCTTTACCACTTATTTCAAAGTCTAACCATAAACTTTGTGAATCACAGGTTCTAATATCCAACTTGCAATCCAAGTGCAGTCTTTTTGCCATGCCTTGGCATAATCCTTGGGGCGTTTTTTTTCTAAGCATTTTGGTCAGAGACAGGCCACACTTGGAATATTACAAGCCACATTCCTTGTATCTGCTTATTCCACAAGACACCACTAAAATCCATGATTACCAGTTACCCTCAGTTGCTAATGAGAAAAGATTAGCAAAAGCACATTTATTTTAAATCATAAAAGCATCGGTTTGTTTCCACTCCATGCAGACTTTGAAAGATTCCATGGACCAAATGCCACCATAATTGAGATTCATAGGAAGTATAAGAATTGCGTATGATTAAAGGGACTTAGTTTCCAATGGTCAATGTAAATTAACTGAAATGAAACTAGTAGTAAATTCATTCATATGGGGTAAAAAAAAATAGAACATGCCCATGCTACAACTTGGCCCTCTATCCACCTTTCTATATTCTAGACTTATCTCCTGCTACCTTCACCTACCCTCTCAAATTCATCCTTCCCTTTGAATTAATCCAATCCATTCCCATTTTTAGACCCATCAAAAGTCCTGTCTGCTATGTACTTACCACTCAATTCCCATATCTTCCATAAGCCTTCTAGATCATTTCCCTATCATGTCTCTAATCACTGAGAATTTAATCTCTCCTCCTCTGTACTCTCAGAATGCACTGTCTTTACACAAATTAGAGCCTTTATCACATTTCAGATTGGGGTTCCTTGTATCTTTCTCATTATTTGTGAGCTCTGACTCAAAAAATTTACTGTGTCATTTTTTTTCAACACCTAACGCCCCACGCCCAAATAAATGTCTAAGATGTCATGGGATGGAAAAGTCAATAGCTCCAAAGAAGGACAGTTTCACAAGCCCAGGTTAAGCTGCTAAAACAACTTTTCTGAAGGCTCAGGGATTCTGTAGCATAACACAATGTCATTAGCCCATGGGACCCTAAAGACCAGGGAGAAAATGTCCTTAGAAAAACGACATAGAGAAGTAGAAAAGGACAGGGGGTCCAGTGAAGGGGAGAATTTAGCAAGAACCAAGGTGTACTCACTCTCCTGGAATTGCCTCAACTTCCTCATTCTTGCAAGAAGAATCTCCTAACTCTGCCACTGAATCTTCCCCAGCCAAGTGCAGTGGTCAACTATGACTCCCCACCTCCCCCATCACAGACTATAATAAAAGAATAAATTGAGTTTAAAGCTCTTCTGCACACACTTCCACATTCCATTCTTATGTACCTTGTGAGGGTAGTTTTTACTCATTTTATAGATGAAGAAAGAGAATCTCAGAGATTCAGTAATTTTCCTGAGGTTCCATAAGTAGTTTATGGCAGAGCAGGGACTGTAAGTCAGGTCTCCTTTATCTCTGTTTTAGAATTGGAGGTGCTGTCTACACTCCCACTTTTGTAGAAGTAAGATTTCCAAGCCTTGACTACCACTGAACGTTTGGGGGTTGCAGAGAGGAGAGGAGCAAGCAGCTCCAGCTGTGGAAGCAGGAAAGGCTCAGGCAAGGCAAGAAGCGGGGAGGAGGGAAGAGAGTGAGCCCCGAGATTTGGGTTTATTCTATCAGGGAAGTTCAGATAGTCTGTTGGATCTTTTCCTCTAGAAGCAGAAACTTTGTTCTTTTAAGTTAAGATAAACCCTTTAAAGAGAATCAGTCATCAAAATTATCCAAGTCAAGTTAAAGTAAGGGACTCTATTCCAGCTGGTGGGCTGGAATGAGAGAGCTCCTGAGTCATTGCTCCAGAGAGGGAGGGAAAGGGACTGTCCACTTCTCAAGAAGAAAGAAAAGGTCAGGGTCCCTTGATCTCTCAAAATATGCAATCTTGAGACATTCGATCTTGAGAGAGAGTGCAAGTGTCTCCTTGACTAAAGTCCACGACAGTCAGCCACAGGCAGCAGACACTTCTCGTGGACAAGAGCTGCTGACAAGGATGTCAAATTCAATGTTGTGTCATTTGATGGGAATTAGCCCAATACCATGGTTATCTGCTAGTGATAGGCTGGATAGGAAAGGTGTTCCACAATGCAAGGCAAGGTTATTTATGAAAACTTTTTGACTTTGGCATTTGGTATGAAACCAACATTAATATATACATTAAGCCAACATGGAACAAATGTAAATGATACAGCTGATAACAAGAGAGAAAAAAGCTAGCCAAGATGATGGAAAGAAGTGAAAATTGAGACAGAAAAAAGGCAAAGCTCTATAAATATGAACATCTGCTCATCAAAAAAAGATTTTACTCTTTAACATAGATTGTAAGAGTACTATTTCATAAATTTATTTAAATACAATTCCATTTTGCTTCAGTAGGTTTACAGTATGTAAAAAGTTTGGCTTTTTAAATAGAAATATTGAAATATAGTATAATCTACTGAGATGGTAGACTGGGAACACTTTTTAAGTTTAGATAATTCTAATATTGTTTGGAATATGTATTGTGAATATGTATAAGTGTGTGTGTAATATATATAATTACACCTATATTATATACATTTTGTATATTATGTGTAATAAAATATAAAAGTATATATATATATATATATATATATATATATATATATATATATATATATATATATATACTTTTCTTTAAGAATACTGACAAAGACTCAGAGATTGGAAGCCGGTTGTGAACTTTGGGTTCACTAGGCTAAACAGAATAATAATTTAGCTAAAGAAACAAATTTTGGGAAGATTAAATGACTAAGCTGATAGGGGAATTTTTCCTGGCTGGTCCAAAAAGATAGCTAAAGGGAAAGACTGAAAGAGGGGACTTGCCCTCACCCATTCGCATACCCACCACCCCCAGATGTCAGCCACTCGGAAGTGAAGCAGAAAAGAGCATCACCCTTCAACTCAGAAGAGGGGTCTTTGAAAAGCTGGAGGCCATGGCTAATTCTAAGAGCTAAACAGAAAAACCTCTTCCTCCTTTCCTGATCAAGAAGAAGAAACTTAAGACTTGGTTACAGGGTGGCTGTATCATGTGTGCACATGTGTGTTATACTGCAAAGTTAAATCAAGTTCTAAATGACTGTCAGACAAGTAGAACCTAGAAGCACAGTTTTGACTCTGAAAGAAAAATCCAAATGGACTGTATTTTATCTGAAGAAGCAAATCCATTATTATTTATGTATTATTACTTCTTGCTTAGTCAAAAGAGGGTGTGGGGATTTGATATAGCTTTTTGTGAAAGTCGGGCATAAACACTGATGGAATAGAAATTAAAACCAGAAAAGGAGAAAGAAACAAATATCCTAACCACAAAGGATAATACAGTTACTGTGATTGAACTCCACGCCTGGCCCCAAGCTTCTTGGCAGTCAAGACCAAAAGGAAAACACAGTGATTTATACAATGCCAATGAAAGAAAGCATACAAATGCTTCAAGGGAGAAAACCTTTGTTTCTGGTAATAAATTTTCCAAAAGGCATTCATCATTAGATTAAACAATAATTGATAACAGTTGAGGTCTCATGGAAGGAGCCTGCATTTGTATTTCTGAAAGAGTGCTATTTTTTTTTCTTGGCATAAATGTATAATTCATCTCTTACTTATGAGAGGTTAATATGTCTGTGACTGATGCTACAATTGTATTATTGTAGAAAAATGTATAAGAATGTGGACAATATGTTAAAGTCTTTCCTTCTCTTAGTTTTTTATAAGCAAACTTTACCATTTTAATCAAAGCCAGATGCCAGTCCATGGTGACACCTGGTAGAACTGGTTTTCATCTTCAAATCTACTAAGGGATACAAGGATACAAGGAGCCATCTCTAGCTTCATAAATAAGTGAGCATTCTCCAGAGAATAATAGTTCCAATGGAACTTTAAAATAGCTTAGATATTTTACTATAGTCCAAAGCTTTTTGGAGTACAGTGGGTGTGTTTCCATTTTAATGTCAGAAGTAGAGGAATGGTTTTATCCTTCTTCCTTGGAATGATGGAGAAAAGTGTCTCCATCAAAGTCTAACTCTGGAACATGGAAAAACATTATAGAAAAGATTAAGAAGTGAAAAATAAAGGCTGATAGCAAGAGACAAAACAAGGGAGTGCAGATATCAAGGGAAAGGATGCCAGCTATGAGGGACACAAGAAACATATGCAGGTAGATTTTCAAGGAAAAGGTAAATTTTGGAAATGAAAGTTGCTGAAAATCCTGCTTTAAAAGCAGAACTCAAGAACCAATAGGAAGAAAAACTTAACAAAGACTACAGATATTCTGGAGATCCAAGGGGTTACTTAGAGTTTAGGGGCATAATTCTAGAATATATAATAGATCAAGTGTATGTTGTGTAAGAACAGGAATAATTACATCCACATGAGGATCTAAAGCCTGTGACTATTGCTAACACAGTTAAAGTGGAAACAAAAGGGATAGACAGGTTAGGTGATTCAGTACAGAAATAAGGAAAGAAGAGAGAAGGACAACGTGCAGAGAGCAGCAGCATAGAAAAGCAGATAGAAAGAGCCTAGATTTGGAGTTGGACGCACTTGGATGTGAATCCCCTTTTACCACTCACTGTTCTGTGATATGGGACAAGTTACAAAACTTCTCCAAGCTTCACGTTCCTCATTCATAAAATAAGGATAACAACAGAGTTATGAGGAGAGGTAAGTGGCATAATACGAAAAAATACCTAGTACAGTGCCTTCCACAAAGACTACTGAGGCAGGGACTTCACTGGTGGTCCAGTGGTTAAGACTCCACGCTCCCGGGCTTCCCTGGTGGCGCAGTGGTTGAGAGTCCGCCTGCCTATGCAGGGGACACGGGTTTGTGCCCCGGTCCGGGAAGGTCCCACATGCCGCGGAGTGGCTGGGTGAGTGAGCCATGGCCGCTGAGCATGCGCGTCCGGAGCCTGTGCTCCGCAATGGGAGAGGCCACAACAGTGAGAGGCCCATGTACCGCAAAAAAAGAAAAAAAGAAAAAAGACTCCGTGCTCCCAATGCAGGGGACCTGGGTTCGATCCCTGGTCAGGCAACTAGATCCCGCATGCCGCTACTAAGACCTGGTGCAGCCAAATAAGTAAATTTTTTTTTTTAAAAAAGGACTACTGAGGCATTTACAGGGACTGGGGGTCAGAGAGGACAGAGAAAGAGTTAGAGAAGAAAAAAAGGAAGGAAGGGCGGGGGGGAGAGGAGGGATGGAGAAGAAAGAGAGGGAGGAAGGAAGAAAAAGGGAAAGGAAGGAAGAGAGGAAGGAAAGGAGTGAGGGAAGGAAAGGAAAAGAAAGAAACAAAGAGAGAGAAAGAAACAAAGAAAGACAAAGGGACAGGAGGAAGGAAGCAAAGAAAGAAAGGAATCTCTACTTAGGGAGCACAAAAAGAAATATAGATAGCCAAATAAAATAGCAAAGAAAGCCCCTGCTGTTATACACTATTGGACATAGTATAATGGACTAGCCACACCCCTCAGAAATTATTGAATTCAACTCCAATTTTATAGATAGTTAAACTGAAGCCCAAAGTGGTTCTAACTCAAGATCACACTGTGTGTTTGCAATAGACCTCTTCTCTAGAAAAAAAAAATCTATTATAGTCATTTTAGAAAAGAAAATTCATGTCAGGCAAGGCTGGGTGATTACTTATAACCATAAACAGGGGATAAGCACAGCCCTGGCTGACCTAAATTTCCAAAATGTATTACCCGAATTTTTTACTTGCTTTTGGCCTAGTCACTTGAAGACTTTCTCCTAAATTTAATGAATAGTGTTTCAGATTCTATTTAAATATAAACTTAAAGAATCTCTTGAACATTTTATTCATTATAAGACTGCCAAGACTGAGCATGTTACTCTTTGGAGTAAATACGTATTACCTCTTTGTTACTGTAACCACTGCCTCTGAAGACAATGTAGCCCAGACATGACAATTAATACCAGAATCATTAGTTCCTGGCAACCAGTGCTTCTTGATACATTTTCCCTTATTCTAGCCAAATCCTAGCAGCTATAATAACATAGATCCTTTTCAATGCCTTATACCCTTGGCTGTTATTTTTAAATTGCAGCCAGAAAGAGTATTTCTCAAATAATAAAAAAAAAACAAACTTTTTTTGTGAAAAAAAATTATATGTTCCAGCCAATGAGGCCTATTGTTGAATACTTGCAGGGAATATAAGAATATGTTTCAGTTCTTTCTTTCATTGTTTCAAAGTTCAAACTAAAAAGTCACTAAAAGTCACTAAAAAATACCTGGAACAGGATTTTGGTTTATGTTTATTTTTGACATCAGCATATGCCCCAAGATCAACTTAGGAAAATGGCAGAGGTACTTGGTTCTACTTTTTAACCAGATTTCTTGACTTTTCACTTGGTGACCACTATCAATTTCCTTTCAGTCCTCAAACACTAGCTATAAGATGTTTTTAGACCCTTTTAAATCTTTACAGAGTAGTGTCAGGAAGATTCTCCCATTTTCTTGAAGGAGTTTAGCATCTAAAAGGGGAGATAATACTTAAACAGTTTAAAAGATAATTACCAACACAAGAAAAGACATCATTCTGCCAATTACTAAATGAGTAATTTAGTCAATAAATGCTGAGTTAAGAGGGGTGACGTAAGATGCTCAAAGAAGACTTGTTTGTCATCGTGTCACCATCATCATCATCAAACTCGCCATCACCACCATATATATATCTAACATGTGAAAAGTGTTTATCATGTACACTGGCTAGTTTAAGTACTTTATATGTATTAACTCATATAATATTTACAACAACTTGTGAGACAGGTGATATTATCCTCATTTACAGCTGAGGAAATTGAAGCTCAGAAAAGTTAAGTGACTTGTCCAAGATCACACAATTAGTAAGTACTATACCAAAGCTGAGATTTGAATCCACACATTCTGGCTTCAAAGTACAAACCCAAAGAAAGTTAGGTTTCATCTGGGTCTTGAAGGACTGATAAGATTTCACTAAATGAAGAGGAGATTGGTGGGGAAAGGGATGAGCAAAAGCAAAAAGGTGAGAAAAGTCACAGTTTGCCAGAAGTGGAGAAATATAAGAATGGAAAGATTAGCTATTGGTAACAACAACAAAACCTCTGAGACTTTTAAGCAAGAAACAGAAAAATCAAAATGATATTTTAGAAAGATGACTGACAATTATGTGCAAGATGTATTCAAACAGCTAAAGGACTAGTTAGCAGACCTTCATTATAAGTCAGGTTTGCAGGTATAAAGACTTGGACAAGCAGTAATGAGAAGGAAGAAATGAATGAGAAACATTACAAAAAGAAGTGTCATATCTCACTGAATGAACCTGAGTGGTCAGAAAAAAAATGAAGAACAAAAGATGACTCTGAACTCAACCTGGACAAATAGGAATATGGTATCATATTGGAGAGTTGATTTTACAAAGACAATGATGAATTAAACTGACTATTTCCCTGAAGTCACTGGTTCTCCTACACAAATGGTTTCTTCGTTGTATTACTTCTGTCTCCGACACTCCATGTTTCTATTTCCCAAGGCTTAGCCTTTGACCCTCTTTTCTTCTTTCCCATCCTTTACCCTACAGACAGCTCATCCATTCTCATAGATTCAATGTTAATTTGAATGTTCATAATTCCTTAATTCCACATCTATATCCAGCCTCAGTCTGTCTCCTGACTTCAACATCTCTTCTAATGGGCTAAGGCTTCCACTTGGAGACACTTGAGACATCACATATTAATATGTTCTCCGATAAGTAAAGTAATGGCACAGCAGGCAACGAAGCCAAAAATGCAAGCCTTTACTGCCAAACCATATGGTCAGTGAATCTTGATCCTTGCTACACATTAGAATGAACTATGAAGCATTTAATATTCACACATGTCCAGTCCATACCCCAGAATCTCTAGGAGAGAATCTGAACATATATCTTTGGAAAGGTCTTTCTATTGTGAAATGAGGGTTGGAAATTACTAACCCATGATGAGATTGATCAGCAGAGCTACAGCTCAAGGTCTGGAAAAAGGGAAAGGAACAATCAGAAGTTGGAGTCAGGTTGTTAAACGGAGCTCAGTTTCTTGGGTGAAACAGTCCCAGCAAACATGTGGAGTCATTAGCATAGCAAAGATCAAAAATGAGTTGTCAGCTGAACATCAGGGGTAGTGAACAACAAAGTAATGAGAAATAGAGGAGGCATTATGGTCTGTACCAACAGTTCTGTGAGTGTGGTCCCAAGACCAGCAGCTTCAGCCTCACCTGGAAACTTAAAAATGCAAAGTTCTCAACCACACATGACCTACTGAACCCAAAACTCTGCATTGGGGCCCAGCAATATGTGTTTTAACAAGGCATCCAAGTGGTGCAGATGTACACTAAAGTTTGAGAACCACTGGTCAAGAATCTCATAGAATAGACAGAAAGAAAGGACCTAAGTAGAGAAGATGTCTGGAGGCCTTAAATGTTTCCAGGATCTCATGGAAATCTTAATTAACCATGCCCTATACTACAAAGGAAGTTTCATCTAGTACAAAAGAATTGATATTACAGAGATAGTATTCTTTGACAGGAATGCAACAAAGTTAAAAGTTAATAACAAAAAGCCTGTAAAAAATACAATGAGAAACTAAAAACCATACTTCTAAATAATTAATTGAGAAATACAAAGTATACTGGAATTACAGAATACTTAAAACTGAATGCTGACAAAAATACTACATATAAAACTTGCACAATGTCAATAAAGTAATACTTAAAGTGGCAATTATAATCTTAAATACGTATGTTAGAAAAGATTGTCTTCCACGAAGAGGACAGTCTTGGACTTTCCATAAGGCATCTGTTATTCAGTTCCATTTCTGTGGCATGCCATTCCCCTTCAACCACCACAAACAAACTTTCAACAGTATTTGTTCTTTGGAGCATTTTGTTTCCATAACTTCAGGTCACAGGAAGGTTGGGTAGGAGAGAGGGACTTTTTGTTAAAGAACCCCTCTCTTTTTCCAAAGGCTTGATCCTGATCCATTAGAATGTTTAATTTTCTTCCACAATAAATATACCCCAAGGTTATTTTCCCTGGTGAATTAGCTGGGTACAAATGAATCCTGAGTTTTCATGGCCTGACTTCAATTTTTTTTTTCTTTAATAATTCTCTGCCTGGCAGAATTTTCAAACTGAAGACTGACTCACACGGGCTGCCAGACTGGGCATTCTGATTAAAAGAATGAGTCTCTTCAGGTGACACTAGTTATTG
This sequence comes from Mesoplodon mirus, assembly GCF_964341445.2. Lineage (NCBI taxonomy): Eukaryota > Metazoa > Chordata > Mammalia > Artiodactyla > Ziphiidae > Mesoplodon > Mesoplodon mirus. The sequence goes on along the minus strand of NC_138977.1, from coordinate 7,817,430 downwards.
GGAGAAACTAACCAAGGAAAGGTGAGTCCTAAATATCTATTCTAGAGAAAAGGCTTAGCCAGCCAAAATAAATTAAGTACACTTAGACAAGGCACATTCTAAACATTTCTAACCCACTATCCAGATGTTTCTATGAAAACATCTCCAAATTGGTTCCTTTTGGGAAACATAATTTTGAAACACTGATGAAAGCTCTATTAGAAATGAAACCTCTATTTTTCATCAGATCTAATGAATTGTTCTACTTTATTAAACAAAGAACTTATTATTCTGCGTTTGTCGTTTTCCCAGACATAAGGTCTCATTTTCATAATAAAAAATAATAAATGTTTGAATTCAAGTTGTCCCCACCTCGAAAGAAGTCAAGAATTCTATTGATTTTAAAAACATCTTTGAAGATAGTCATTGGTAAGGTATAAGAACACTTAATAACTGACTCACATTTACTTAACTTTGGTTTCTTAAAGGAGATTCACCTTCATTTTCTCAAAACTTTCAAGATAAGGATGAACAGATACAATCGTTACCATTTTGCAGATGGGGAAACTGAGGTTCAGAAATTTAAGGGACTTGCTCGGGGTCCCAAAATTCAGAATGCTAGAGGCAAAACCCAATTATATGACTTCAAACACCAACTCCACAGCCTTTCATGACATCACTTATGTCCCCTTTGTGTATCTGAGCAAAAGACATTGAATCCACCTCTACAGTCCCTGTTTCCAATGGGTTATATATCAATCCTTTCTCAGCTGATTTAGTAATTGAATTCCATACTGGCCTTACTGAACGGACTACTGCAAAGACCATAGAATTTATAATTTTTTTAAAAAATGTTTAAACCACAAAACTTGTAATGCTCAAATAAGTTCATGGTTCAAACATAATAAGGAGTCTAAAAATTTAGAAGTGATTAAAAGAAATATTTCTAGTCAATACTTCATTCATACCATAATGTTAAACCATAAAAAAACCTCTATCTAATATTAACTTCCCAACTGTTAGAGAAAAAAAGTGTATGTTTGTTAGAAAGGAGACTGAATAAGAGTCTAATAAAGTAATAAGCAATTATACAGAGCTCACAAAGCTTTCAGTTCAAGGTGACAGAAGAAACACAAATGTTTACTTTTCATTCCTTCCCAAAACCCATTTGAAAATATAAAAAGTTTTTTTTAAAGAATAAACCCCTAACAGCACTGGAAACAAGAAAAACTATAATCAGTAGACCAGAAACTTTGAGGAAATAAAAAGCAGATGAGATCAGACTGATGGAAATCCAAACCAGAGAAAACTGAAACACAAAATAGGTGTGGGAAAGACAACCATGAAAGAGACATTCATCTCTAAGGCCTCGTCACAGAGAAATTGTAAGTTCTGAATCCACAAATGTGAGGGCCAGAGTGGATGATGAGGAGATTATCAAGGTAAGCAGTTAAAGAAATACCTATAGAATACCTGAGCCAGCTCTGTCCCTGAATCTCCCTGTCTATGGAAATCTTCTGGCTGGATATTTGCTTCCAGAAGGTCTAACTGAGCAGGGCTATTAGCATAGGGCAAGAAACAGAAGCACAGCCAAGACTGAGGTAACTCCAGACACCCACAATCAACACACGCACACACACACACACACACACACACACACACACACACCCAGGAAAGGGGGCAACTTCCGCACCCAAACAGTTCTTGCACTGGCAAGCCTGGGGTCTCAGCTTGCACAGCTGCTCCCAGCTAACTCAGTCTAAAAGAATGCATGTCTGTTTACACAAAAATTTAAAAATTCTATATGAAACACTATGTTCCTAGAAAACATAAATATACAGAGTTCCAGAAGAAGTTGTAAACCCAAATTAGATAATAACTTTAGGACAAATTAAATAAATATGTTTGCCCCCGAAAGGGTGGTCCTGGGTCCAGACCATTTTATGGGTGAATTTGTCTCAATAAAACCAATAAACTCTATTTAATTTAAATTGTTTCTATACATTTTTTAAAAAGCCTCCTAACTCATTCTGTAAGGCTAGCACAAACACATACACAAATAGTAAATGCTACAAGCTGAGTTCTATGGGTCATACCTGTCTTGCCAATGATTATGTTTAGATAGCATTTTTTAATGCTGAATACACGTTATGAGACCCAACATCCATTCTCCTATTACCGCAGTCTCCACTTCTCTTTGTGAGCCTCATCTACTCAATTTTTTTAGACAAATTTGGCTCCTCTAGGCATCTGAGATTACAGCTCTTACCATAAACCATAAACCAATTTCACTTGTGAATGTAAATTTTTAAATTCTCACTAAAATATTAGTGAATCAAATCTAGCATAGAGTAAAAGAACAAAGCATCATAATTAAATATGGCTTATACAAGGACTGGTTTATTTTAGAAAATTAATTCACAGAATTCAGTATGTTAACATATTAAAGAACCATTTGATAGATGGACACACCCACACACATACTTTATATCCATTCCTGATTCTTTTGTAACTCTTAGTAAGCTAAGAATAGAAGGAAACTATTTGGAAACTATTAATTCGATAAAGAGAATGTATCTGAAACATAAAGCAAATGATGTTCTTAAGGGTAAAAGATAAGAATTAAGAAAAAGAAAAATCTTCACTATTATTCAAACTTATTTTGAAGTTCCTAGATAATGCAATAAGACAAGAAAGGAAATGAAGCAGAAATATTAGAAAGAAAATAGACAATGCTTTGAATAGTTATAGTTCAAGATAATCAATTAAACATTATTGGAACTAATGAGAGAGTTTCCTGAAGGATCAAAATATATGATAGATATACCAAAATAATTACATCACCATAAATCAATAATACCATTAAATGAAATAAAAAATCATATTCTTACATTTATTCTTATTTTTAAGAATAACCAAACAAAAAGGTGTAAGAAAATTATTAAATATTTCTGAAAAACTTTTTGAAAAATCTGAAGCAATATCAAAATACATTATTCTTTTACACATAGGAATATTCTATTGGTAAATGTATCCATTTTGGCCAAATCGATAGCTACAAATTCAGTATGATTCTGACAAAAATCCAAACTATTTTCAATGACACTTGAAAAATCGATTTTAAAGTTTATTTGTAAAGTAAATGTGACCAGAAAAAGAGCTTAACATTGAAAAAGAATAATTATGAGAGACTTTTCCCTAGCAACTATTAAAACAAACTATAAAACCGTATTAATTAAAACAGAGAATTCTTAACCACTAGACCGCCAGGGAAGTCCTCAAGACACTATCTTATTCCAGTGGTAGTACTGCTCTATTTTTTATTTCTGATCTTATAGCCTGGTAACAGTATTTACAGGTATCAATAAAGTGTGAGGAGTCTCGATATCTGATAGCCGTCAATGAAGTGTTAGGAGGTCCAGTGTCTCTCAAGGATGGATGCCTCCACCATCTGGTATCAAGCAACCACACTTATAACTCTGAATAAATTGAGGATGTTGAAGAGAGTAAAGGTGAAAGTCACTGGGTGTTATTTTTAAGAACAATTGAGTGAGAAAAAAATATGAAAGCATTTTGTCAGGTTTTTTATTGAGAACCTACTATACTGTTTTTAGAATAGCTCTAAGATATGTGGGAGTCTTTAGTAAGGTAAGCAATCTCAAAAGTTAACATTTTCTTTTGGGGGGAAATAGGATGTCCTTACAATGATTCATCTTATGATGCAGTTTCCAGATAAACTCTGATAAGAAAATAAGATTTGCCTATACCTGCCCTACTTTTCTTATAGGAATACTATGAGGCTTTAAAAATGTCGGCTATAAATGCAATTTGAAAAAGTTAACTGAATTCAATGCAAACTATTACCCCCCTCAAAAAAAAAATCTCCAATCCCTACCCTGGAAATATTCCATCCTAAGGTAGGCAGCATGATTGCTACGCATGGTCATACTTTTAGCTTTTAAAATGTGTGTGGGGGAGGACCTTCAAGATGGCGGAGGAGTAAGATGTGGAGATCACCTTCTCCACAAATATATCAAAAATACATCTACATGTGGAACAACTCCTACAAAACACCTACAGAACGCTGGCAGAAGACCTCAGACTTCCCAAAAGGCAAGAAACTCCCCACGTACCTGGGTAGGGTAAAAGAAAAAAGAAAAAAACAGAAACAAAAGAATAGGGATGGGACCTGCACCTCTGGGAGGGAGCTGTGAAGGAGGAAATGTTTCCACACACTAGGAAGCCCCTTCACTGGTGGAGATGGGGGCATGGGATGGGGGGAAGCTTCGGAGCCACAGAGGAGAGTGCAGCAACAGGGGTGCAGACGGCAAAGCGGAGAGATTCCCGCACAGAGGATCAGTGCCGACCAGCACTCACCAGCCTGAGACGCTTGTCTGCTCACCCGCCGGGGCGGGCGGGGCTGGGAGTTGAGGCTCGGACTTCGGAGGTCAGATCTCAGGGAGAGGACTGGGGTTGGCGGCGTGAACACAGCCTGAAGGGGGCTAGTGAGCCACAGCTAGATGGAAGGGAATCTGGGAAAAAGTCTGGAACTGCCTAAGAGTCGAGACCATTGTTTTGGGGTGAGCGAGGAGAGGGGATTCAGAGCACCGCCTGAATGAGCTCCAGAGATGGACACGAGCCGTGGCTATCAATGCGGACATCAGAGACGGGCATGAGATGCTAAGGCTGCTGTTGAAGCCACCAAGAATCCTGTGTGCAAGCACAGGTCACTATCCACACCTCCCCTCCCGGTAGCCTGTGCAGACCTCCATTGCCAGGGTCCCGTGATCCAGCGACACCTTCCACATGAGAACACACAGCACACCTCAGGCTGTTGCAACATCACGCTGGCCTCTGCCACCGCAGGCTTACCCTACAATCTGTACCCCTCCCTCCCCCCAGCCTGAGTAAGCCACAGCCCCCTAATCAGCTGCTACTTTAACCCCCTCCTGTCAGGGCAAAGAAGAGATGCCAGAGGGCAACCTACATGCAGAGGCGGGGCCAAATCGAAAGCTGAACCCCAGGAGCTATGCGAACAAAGAAGAGAAAGGGAAATTTCTCCCAGCAGCCTCAGGAGCAGTGGATTAAATCTCCACAATCAACTTGATGTACCCTGCATGTGTGGAATACCTAAAAAGACAACGTATCATCCCAAAATTGAGGCTGTGGACTTTGGGAGCAACTGTAGACTTAGGGTTTGCTGTATGCAACTGACTGCTTTCTGATTTATATGTTTATCTTAGTTTAGTTTTTAGCGCTTGTTATCATGGTGGATTTATTTATTGCTTTCGTTGCTCTCTTTTTTTTAATTACTTTTTTATTTTAATAATATATTTTTTAATTTTTTATTTTAATAAATTTACTTATTTTATTTTTCTTTCTTTCTTTCTTTCTTTTTCTCCTTTTCTTCTGAGCTGTGTGGCTGACAGGGTCTTGGTGCTCTGACCAGGTGTCAGGCCTGAGCCTCTGAGGTGGGAGAGCTGAGTTCAGGACGTTGGACAGCCAGAGAGCTCCCAGCTCCATGTAATATCAATTGGCGAGAGCTCTCCCAGAGACCTCCATCTCAAAGCTAAGACCCAGCTCCAAACAACAACCAGCAATTTCCAGTGCTAGACACCACATGCCAAAAAATAAGCAAGACAGGAACACAGGGCTTCCCTGGTGACGCAGTGGTTAAGAATCCACCTGCCAATGCAGGGGACACGGGTTTGAGCCATGGTCTGGGAAGATCCCAAATGCCGCGGAGCAGCTAAGCCCGTGTGCCACAACTACTGACCTGCACTCTAGAGCCCACGAGCCACAACTACTGAGCCCATGTACCACAACTACTGAAGCCTATGCCTAGAGCCCGTGCTCCACAACAAGAGAAGCCACTGCAGTGAGAAGCCGGCGCTCCACAATGAAGAGTATCCCTCGCTGGCTGCAACTAGACAAAGCCCATGTGCAGCAACAAAGACCCAATGCAGCCAAAACTTAATTAATTAATTATATTTTTAAAAAGAAGAGAAACACGACCCCACCCATTAGCAGAGAGGCTGCTTAAAATCATAATAAGTTCACAGACACCCCAAAACACACCACTGGACGCAGTCCTCCCCACCAGAAAGACAAGATGCAGCCTCATCCATACTGGAGAACAGTATGGAGGTTCCTTAAAAAGCTACAAATAGAACTACCATATGACCCAGCAATCCCACTACTGGGCATATACCCTGAGAAAACCATAATTCAAAAAGTGTCATGTACCACAATGTTCATTGCAGCCCTATTTACAATAGCCAGGACATGGAAGCAAACTAAGTGCCCATCAACAGATGAATGGATAAAGAAGATGTGGCGGGCTTCCCTGGTGGCACAGTTGTTGAGGGTCCGCCTGCCGATGCAGGGGACACGGGTTCGTGCCCCAGTCTGGGAGGATCCCACATGCCGCGGAGCAGCTGGGCCCATGAGCCATGGCCGCTGAGCCTGTGCATCCAGAGCCTGTGCTCCACAACGGGGGAGGCCACAACAGTGAGAGGCCCGCATACCACACACACAAAAAAAGAAGATGTGGCACATATATACAATTGAATATTACTCAGCCATAAAAAGAAATGAAATTGAGTTATCTGTAGTGAGGTGGATGGACCTAGAATCTGTCATATAGAGTGAAGTAAGTCAGAAAGAGAAAAACAAATACCCTATGCTAACACATATATATGGAATCTTAAAAAAAAAAAAGGTTCTGAAGAACCTAGGGGCAGGACAGGAATAAAGATGGAGATGTAGAGAATGCACTTGAGGACACGTGGAGGGGGAAGGGTAAGCTGGGACAAAGTGAGAGTGGCATTGACATATATACACTACCAAATGTAAAATAGAAAGCTAGTGGGAAGCAGCTGCATAGCACAGGGAGATTAGCTTGGTGCTTTGTGACCACCTAGAGAGGTGGGATAGGGAGGGTGGGAGGGAGATGCAAGAGGCAGGGGATATGGAGATATATGTATACGTATAGCTGATTCACTTTGTTATACAGCAGTAAGTAACACAACAATGTAAAGCAGTTATACTCCAATAAAGATGTTAAAATAAATAAATAAATAAAATAAAATGAAATGAAATAAAATAAAATTTGTGGGACCAGGGACTCTATCTGTTATAATCCTTTCCATTATAAAGCCTAAATAAGAAAAACCAAAAAAGGGGGGGGCAATAAATAAGCATTTAAGCAATGTAGAAGACAGGGAAAATGGATACATTCTAACCCCTGCGGTAGTAAGTATAAGTGGACTCAGCTGGCCACATGTGGAAAGAGCTCACAGGTGAGGTAAGTCAGAGGTTGCAATGGAAGAATGAGTGTGTTTCTGAAACGAACCTGGGAGGGCACTCTGGTCGGAGTGGGTGGTAAGTGCCAAGGCTAGACGGCAGGAGAGGGCGGAAATGGAGAGCCTTGCTTGAGAGTTGTCAAATATATTTGTCTGATGAAATTCAGAGAACACGTAGGCTCAAAAGTAGGGCCCAGGGTTTATCATATTAAGTGAAGTAAGTCAGACAGAGAAAGACAAATATCATATTATATCACTTATATGTGGGATATTAAAAAATGAACTTATTTACAAAACAGACTCACAGACATAGAAAACAAACTTATGGTGACCAAAGGGGAAAGAGGAAGTAAGGGAGGGAAGAGATACATTAGGAGTTTGGGATTAACATATACACACGACAATATGTAAAACAGATAACCAACAAGGACCTACTGCATAGCACAAGGAACTCTACTCAATGTTCTGTAATAACCTTAAGGGGAAAGAATCTGAAAAAGAATATAGATATAGATATAGATATATAACGTATAACTGAATCAATTTGCTGTACACCTGAAAATAACACAACATTGTAAATCAACTATACTTCAATTTTTAAGAAATGGTTTAAAATAAATAATAAATGTTAAAAGAAGAAAAAAGAAAAAAATTAGGGTTTGACCTGTAACAGATGATAAATACAGACTAGTAGGATTTCAATTTGCAATGCTATGGAGAGATAAGACAAGAGATAAGGTGTTTTAGTTTCGCGTAGTTCAAGGTAGAAGACAGTGAAAATACTCACAGGGTCCTGGGATAGGAGTGTAGATGGAAGTTAACTATATGTGGGTCTAAGGATATACAGCTGGCTCTGAATAAAGACAGGAAGAGTGGATGGGGTGGAGTTGTTTATATGACTCTTCAGTTAGTTCCTACCATGTATCACAAAAAATTTCTTTAATGTTCTGGGGAAATATTACCACAGCCCAGAAATGAAAAACAAAAGAGTATCTCCAAGGAATAAAGTAGGCAAGGGCTCAATATAAAAAAGCTTAAAATGCTGTTTAAAAAAGCAATGTCTAAAATGCAATATCCTCAAGGCATAATTTTTTTTAAATCTCACACAGACAGAAATCACAAAACTATAGCATGAATAAACTTTCCCTGTAGTGACTACTAGCAACATAGTATGACTAAAATGGTGACCAATGACATCATCACATCCTTGAGACTCACCTAACACCAGCATTTCCGAATGCTACTTAACCACAGAACACTTTGCCAGGATAAAATGTTGATGAAACACCAACCTAGAATGTACTCTGCACACTTGACTAAAAGGGGACAGCAAAAAATAAGTGCATCAGGAAGATATCAAAACTGAATTCATATGTTTGAGAAGAAATAAACATTTAATAAAATTGCAAATAAATTCTTCCAATAGGAAAAGTTTCTTATAGTTGAGATAATCAAATATTTAAAAGTGAAGGTTATGATGTATATAATTTACTTTAAAATGCTTCCACAGAAATATATACATTTGTGAAGCACATAAAGCAAACTGTGAATATTTTTCTTTAAATCACTCAAACCCAAAGGGCAGTACATGAAGCAGCAAGTGGGAGCAAGGCCTGGAATGCAGGGGTTCCATGGCTGCAAAATCATGCTGCCATTCCAAGACACAGAGTGCAAGCATTAGATGTATTTATGGGCTGAATTTTGTCCCCTCTAAAATTCATATGTTGAACTCCTAACCCTCAACAACTCTATTTGGAGATAGGACCTTTAAAGTGGTAATTAAAGCAAAATGAGATCATATGGTGGGCCCTAATCCAATAGAACCAGTGTCCTTGTAGGAAGATAAGACTAAGACATACACATACTCACAGAATGAAAGACCATGTGAAGACACAGCAAGAAGACTGCCATCTGCAAGCCAAAGAGAGAGGCCTCAGAGGAAACCAAACCTACCAAGACCTTGATCTCAGACTTGCAGCTTCCTGAACTGTGAGAAATAAATTTCTGTTGCTGAAGTCACCCAGTCTGCGGTATTTTGTTATTGCAGCCCTAGCAAACAAATACAGATGCCCGCCCAAAAATATTCAAATCAGAAAGCTGTCGACAAATGTCCTTGAGATGCTGTCTAATCCATCCACCCTCCTTTAGGCAAAGCCACCTCTAAATCTTCCAGTTGAGGGATAACAAGAGTGCCTGAGAAGGAGACCTCATCCATGAGAGATGACTGAGCTGTTGGTAATGGCACATTGAGAGAATTCTGAAATCTGAATTCTAAATTCTTTACAGCACAAAACCCATCACCCAGTTTTGGACATCTAAGTAGTAGTCCTAAAGCCTTGATTGACAAATTAAGATGAAAAAAATTGGAAAGCTTTGTGACAGAATACACTCTGCATTAAAGATTACTTAAATGTCATCAATAAATATACATGAAAAGCCAGAAGTCTCCATTATTGGTTTTTTTCTTGTAGTATGTTTTATGGTTTCATTCTTTACATTTAAACTATTGATTCATCCAGTATATATTTAACAAATGAAATAGATGTAAAGCCTGTCCCCAGTGTTTAGTCATTCCTCAGATAATCTTTTTCCCACTGACCAATGATTTGTAACAGATAATTTATTGATACCACTGAGACTTCTGGAGTCAGACTGCCTGGCTTCAACACTTACCGATAATGGCTCTGGGTAATGCTGTAAAATCAAGAGAGTCATTGTGCCTAACTTACAGTGACTTAAATAAGATAACCTGAGAAATGGCTCCAGTAGCTGACACATAAGCACTCAGCAAATGTGGGCTACTATGATTATATTAAACACTTACACGTACACAGCAATTTCTGGATTCTATATTCTGTTCACTGGTAAATCTCCCACATCTATTTGATCCAGCCATTAACACTCCATAACCCAACACACTGTCCCATCTAATGGCTCCTTTTTCCTCATTTTGAAACCAAGCAGGACCCCGTGGGGCTCCTGGGCACAAAAGTCTTTCTGTGTCCCCCATTTCTTTCTTTCTTTCTTTTTTTTCCCTACTCTGTGCAGCTTGCGGGATCTTAGTTCCCTGACCAGGGATTGAACCCAGGCCCCCCAGTGAAAGCACTGAGTCCTAATCACTGGACCACCAGGGAATCCCACCCCCCCATTTCTTGATTACAGGAAATAGGCTTCATTCAGCCTCCATGACCTTCCCTGCATTCCAATGTGCAGGTTCAAACAGTTGCTAATCAGGGAAGGGAGGAGTTGTGGAGTCAAGGGAGGAACAGTTAAAAGAAACAATACAAATAAATAAATAAATAAATAAATAAAAATAAAAGTAAATAAAAGAAACAATAGTGCAGCCTTGGGGCAGGGTCCTGGTTCCCCTCAAGAGATACACATAATATCTTTGAGCTGTTTTGCAGATACTGAAACCCCTACCAGGTAAGAGAAGTAACAGGTATGCTGCCCACAGGCACGTAGCCCCCAGACCAGTTGGAACCAGAAGGTTGATGATGCCGACTCCCACTTACTTCCCCACCAACCAATCAGAAGAATGTCCATGAGCTGATTATACCTTCCTTTTTGAACCATTACTATAAAACTCCTCACTACCCCCTCCAGGTAGGGACACACAGTTTTGAGGGCACTAGCCTGGTGTGGCCCCCTTTGCCTGGCAAAGCAATAAAGCTATCTTTTTCTACTTCACCCAAACCTCTGTCTCAGAGATTTATTTCCATGTCAGGGTATAGAGGCCAGATTCAGCATCAATTTCAACAAAAAAGGTCCTATCTCAGGTGCCTTTCTAATCGTAACTAGAGACTGAAACTGTTAACCTTGGTGGGGCGTGGTGGCTGGGAACAAGCCCCAGCTGCAGGTTACACTGAGAATCAAAATCCAACCAAGGCACCAAACACACGTCAGGGAAGGCAAGGTGTCCAGTTCTCCCATCTCCTTTTCTGAGGGTTGAAACCTTCTTTCAGCCCTTGGCATATAAGTGAGGTTCTCAAAGACTAGGACCTGTCTTACAGCTCTGGTTTACAGCCTACAGACAGATGGTTCACCCTGTTACCCACCCGGGCCCTGAACTTGAGGTCACACTTTGGAGATTTGGAGCGGGCAGCACGGGGAAGGATTCACGCCTGAGCTCAGGTCCTGACCTGGCGTGTTCCTCTGGGCTGACGGTGGGTGGCAGACTTGAGAAACCATGAAATCTGCAGTCTGGCACGAGGGCAGGCAGGGGTGGTGGCAGAACCTCCACTGGAGCCCTCACAGAAGAAGGCGGGAGGAGCCGGCAATGGGAAGGAGATGCGAGAAATGGAGGGAAACCCGAGGAGACGGTGCATGGGGAGAGGGCGAGGGAGTGCCGCTTCCCTGCTCAACCGCGCAAGCGCATTCCTCTGGCTCCCTGAAGCCCATGCAGGTCCGGACCTTGCGTCCTCTTTCGATCAGGGCATCCCTGTGGCTCTCCCAGGGCCCTTTCTCATCACCGCTGGGGCCCCAGCCTTCCCACCTTCGTTGGCTGCTTCTCCCGCCTCTGCCTCCTGGCCTTCTCCCTCTCTCAGTTATTGTTTCTTTCTTTTTTATTTATTTTTAATTTTATATTGGAGTATAATTGATTTACCATGTTGTGTTAGTGTCAGGTGTATAGCAAAGTGATTCAGTTGTACATATACATATATCTCTTCTTTTTCAAATTCTTTTCCCATTTAGGTTGTCACAGGATATTGAGTAGAGTTCCCTGTGCTATTCAGGAGGTCCTTGTTGATTATCTATTTCATATATAGTAGTGTGTACATGTTCAGCCCAAACTCCTAATTTATGCTTCCCCCCACCTTTCCCTTTTGGTAACCATAAATTTGTTTTCTTAGTCCATGGCTCTGTTTCTGTTTTGTAAATAAGCTCATTTGTATCATTTTTTTTAGATTCCACATCTAAGTGATATCATATGATATGTCTTTGTCTGATTTACTTCACTGAGTATGATAATCTCTAGGTTCATCCATGTTACTGCAAATGGCATTATTTCATTCTTTTTTTATGGCTGATTAATATTCCATTGTATATATGTACCACATCTTCTTTATCCATTCTTTTGATGGACGTGTAGGTTGTTTTAACTTAGCATTCAGATAAAACCATGGAAAACATATTCACCTTTTAAAAATGTAAATTAGAAATTAGCATCAATAAAAGGCTTTACCTGACATGCAAGCTTCCTTGTCATTGTTCACCTCCATATAAAAATAGAAATAGAATTATTTCCCAAGAAAATAATTTTCCTTTTCCAAAAGTTACCAAGAAGTCTTGAAAAAAAGGCTAATGTAGCACATGCTAATTATAGATGGTGTTGATTTTTCTTCCACCTATTATGAAAGTAAACCTAGCGAAAAGATTTATACTCACTACTTAGCAATGTTTCTGCATGTCTTTTTGCACTGTTTCTAATTACTAAGGTATTTTGTATGTGTGTAAAGCAGAAAAGTTTGCCTAAAGGCTCAGCTTGACAGCCTTAGAACAATATCCCCCTTATTGCCGGTCTCCGTGATCCATTCCCACTCTTCATTCCCTTTGACCTCTCTTGACCATTCATTCATTCCTGAAACTCTCCTCTTTCTTTGTGTCACAGACTCTGCCCTTCTTCTCTGGTTCTTTCTCGGGTGATTCTCTCTGTTTGACAAGCTTCTAACTGAATGCTTTGTACAAAGCTCATCCTCGTTTCTTTGCCCTTTTCTTTTTCACATTCTGTCTCCAAATGAAATGCATCCAACTCTTGGCTTCAGTTACTGATCTCTACATGCTTTAATTTCAAGCCTGAAGCCCTCATATGCCCTTAGACTCAAGCTATTTAAAAACTGAATTCTTCTTCTTCCCACATAAACCCCTCTTACCCCCCAAACCTGGCTTCCCTTTCTAGACACCCTAATGGATTCACTGTCCATCTTTCTCACCTGGTCACTTTGCTTACATATTGTCGAGGGCTCCTTTTGTGTGATCACAGCAGAGTTCACTGGTTGTGATAGAGGCTGTAGGGTCCACAGAACCAAAAATACTTACTAGATATCCTTTTACAGAAAATGTTTCCCAGCCCCTTATCTAGCAAATAGGTCTATCCTAACACTTACTGTGTTGTTTTTAAGCTGTTGATTATCTTTTTCCCATTAGACCCGAGGCTTCTTTAGGATAGGGTCATGCCTTATTTGTTGTTGCTTTTTCAAATCTCTATTCCTAGCACAGAACCTGATACACGGTTTTTACTAAATAAATATTGATGAACGGTTCTGAGCTCACTCCAGGAAATTTTAGAGTCATTTTTTAGTCTCTTCTAACTTCATCCCATAGATCCAATCTGTTCCTCACACCACCCCCAGCCCCCTCAAGAAAAAAAAACTCTGGGTTGCATTAGATTGTTTGCACAAATGATTGCGATAATTGTCTCTCTCTCTTTTCATGCCCTTGGCCAGTCTCCACCAATACTGACTCTGGGCTTGACCATGTTACTTGCTTTGGCCAACAGGATAATAGCAAACATGATGCCAGTGCTTGAAAAGTACACGAGCATTGGGGCTTGCCCTTTCTTGCTGCACTTGAAACACTGATACCTCCAGGCGAATGAGCCAGGATAACATGCTGGATGATGAAAGACACATGACACTGATAACTAACCCCTTACTCCAGCCAAGAGCCAAATATGTTAGCAAGGCCATAGAATCTGGGTGACTGCAGATATGTGAGGGCACTCTACTGCATTAATGAGCCTGGCTAAGACCAGCAAAAAACCCACCCAGATGAGCCTAGCCCAAATTGCTGACCTACAAAATCATGAGCTAGTAAAAAATTGTTGTTTTAAGCCAACGTGTTGTTTTGGGGTGATTTGTTATACAGCATAAGCTAGCTGCTACATCAGTCTTCTTCATTTTAAATGTCTTTAGGATTTGTGCCTTAAACATTATCCCCAAACCACCAAAGCAGTGTTCATCACCACTTTATTCTCTACCACATGCTTCATACTAAAATAATACACCAACCTAACCTGTCTTCTTGCCACTAGTTACTATTCAGATATGTGAAACACTTCTGCCAAATTCATCTTCCAAAAGCTTTTCTTTCACATAACCTGATCAATGATAAATAAAGACATCTTATTTCCTAAATATAAAGTCCATTTTATATCCTAAATATCCATTTTGATCCTAAAATCATTGTAAGATAATCATAGAATCATAAAGCATTAAAAAAGCCTATAGTTAATATGATCTTACAACTTCCCCTTACATATGAGTAAACTGTCTATCTTATGCCTATCTCCCCATTGTATTTTGGAAATACATAACTTGTCTGGTTTCGCACATTCACAGCAGGAGAGAAATTTTGTCTCAGGGCAAATCATACCTTAAGTCTCACCCATATCTGATTTAGATAACGTTTAAGTGAAACTTTGGACCTTAGACTTTAGAATTGATGCTGGAATGAGTTAAGACTTTGGGGGCTGTTGGAATGGAAGGAATGTATTTTGCATGTGAGAAGAACATGAATTTTGGGGTGGGATGATATGGGCTGAATGTCTGTGTCCCCCCCCCATATTCATATGTTATAGCCTTAACCTCCTATGTAATGGTATTTGCAGATGGCGCTTTGGGAGGTAATTCAGATTAGATGAGGTCATGAGGGTGGGGCCCTGAGGATGGAATTAGTGCCCTCATAAAAGAGACACCAGGGCTTCCCTGGTGGTGCAGTGGTAGGGAATCCACCTGCCAAAGCAGAGGACACGGGTTCAAGCCCTGGTCCAGGAAGATCCCACATGGTGCGGAGCGGTTGAGCCCACGAACCACAACTGCTGAGCCCGTGTGCCACAACTACTGAAACCCACGTGCCTAAAGCCCATGCTCTGCAACAAGAGAAGCTACTGCAATGAGACGCCCGTGCATCGCAACAAAGAGTAGCCCTCACTCTCTGCAACTAGAGAAAGCTCTCACACAGCAACAAAGACCCAACACTGCCAAAAATAAATAAATTTATTTATTTTAAAAAAATTAAAAAGAAGAGATACCAGAGTACTCTATCTACCTATCTCACTTTTCTTCCCTCTGTCATGTGAGGACACAGCAAGAAGGCAGAAATCTGTAAGCCAGGAAGAGGGCTCTCACCACATCTTGAGCATAATGGTCCCCTGATTTCAGACTTCCAGGTCTCCAGAACTGTGACAAAATAAATTTCTGTTGTTTTAGCCACCCATTTTGTGGGTATTTTATGGTGGCAGCCTAGCTGACAACATCAACATCCACAAGACAAGAAACACTTACATCTCTACCAGTCAAAATTAATTTTCATTTCTACGGACAAGAATCACTTGCATTTCTGTCAGTTTTCTACAATTAACAGAGTTATAAAATAGCTCAAAGATGAGGAAAGGCATAGATAACACAGAAGAGTGCACTAGACAGGACACCTACCAATCTTTTCTGCTATTGTCAAGGTCTATCATGTTTCCCTGACATATCTAAACAAAAATTATAAGCTAATGGCCTTTCCCTCTCCTGATCTGAAGTTACTACACATGAGACCTGCTGTCACCTTGTATGGCCAGGCCATTCAAGATGGCTGTTCTCTTGCTCTCTGTACAGCCCCTGCTCGACCCATCCCTGTTTTATTTACACTCTACTCACATAACTGAACTTCCCTCTTAATCATAGAGACTAATCAGTAAATACCTACATACTTGCCCCCAGCCTGAGCTAGTGACTGTTCTAGTCTTTAGATCAGAATGGCTCCCCTACAATAGTTTACCAAGGTACTTCCCTAGTGGTCCAGTGGTTAAGACTCTGCCTTCCAATGCAGGAGACGCAGGTTCAATCCCTAGTTGGGGAACTAAGATCCCACATGCCGCAGGGCAACTAAGCCTGTGTGCCACAACTATTGAGCCTGAATTCTAGATCCCTCACCACAACTAGAGAGCAGCCCTTGCCATGCAATAAGGAGCTCTCGCGCTGCAAGGAAGGATCCCCAGTCCTGCAATGAAGATTCCATGTGCCTCAACTAAGACCTGACACAGCCAAATAAATAAATAAATAAATATTTTAAAAATGTTAACAAGTTTATCGAAAGGAAGACCTCTGACCATGAAGGTACTTAGCCTGAGGGTCTAAGAGGGCCATGCCCCTCTGCTGATTTACCTGGTAACCGATGAGTCAGTTCCCCCTATAAGGAGTAGTCTCCCTATTCCTCCCAGGAGTGAAGATTGCTGCCGTGTCCTGCCTGCTGTCTGCTGTCCACGGTGGGGTATCACTCCAGGACCCTTTTGCTCAGACATTTAAGATTCCCATCTATTAAACTA
This sequence comes from Mesoplodon mirus, assembly GCF_964341445.2. Classification (NCBI taxonomy): domain Eukaryota; kingdom Metazoa; phylum Chordata; class Mammalia; order Artiodactyla; family Ziphiidae; genus Mesoplodon; species Mesoplodon mirus. Next base: position 7,800,831 of record NC_138977.1, on the reverse strand, counting down.
TTGATGTCTCTGTCACTGACTCCAGGCTCTGTCTTCGGTCTCAAGGCTGGGCAAGTACAGGGTTTGCAGGCCTGGGGGGAGCAGCCCAATGCACCTCTTTTCACTGTCTCCTTCACTCAAGATCAGGCTTTCTGTTTGTTTGTCTTCTTTGATTGCAAATGCAATCCACAGTTCCCAAGCCCACATCAGCCTAAGGAACATTCAAGAGTCAGAGTCATAATGACCTCATGATAGTACCCATTTTGGCCTGTCCTCACTAACAAACACTGGAACTCTCAGGCACCTTCTTTTTTTTTTTTTTTTTTGGCCTCACCGCACAGTGTGCAGGATCTCAGTTCCCCAGCCAGGGATCGAACCCACACCCCCTACAGTGGCAGCACAGAGTCTTAACCACTGGACCGCCAGGGAAGTCCCAGGCTCCTTCTATCTTGTTAAGGATCCCTGCTGCAACATCGACATTAAACTCTGCTGTGGATGGTTGGTCTCCTCTGGGCCAATGCAAGGCATCAGATCCCTTTACAGCTTTTACCTTGTAGCTCTTTGGATGCCACTGGTCTCCTTGGCCTTAGCCCTACTGCTATGACATCTTCCTGAAGTCAGCCAGATTCTCACGTGATGCTGCTTATTCTGCTCTACCAGTCACCTCACAGACAAACAAGGAAGGAAGAAATGAAAGTGAAAAGATCTATCATTTACTGAGCTCCTGTTATGTGCCAAGACTTCAGGTACTTTTTTACACTTCTTCTTTTTTTTTTTTAACTCCTGTTATTTTTGTTTCTGCTATGGTAGTTAAAAGTAAATTATATCTCCCATTGAGGAGCACAGGCTCTGGATGCGCAGGCTCAGCGGCCATGGCTCACGGGCCCAGCCGCTCCATGGCATGTGGGATCTTCCCGGACCGGGGCATGAACCCGCCTCCCCTGCATCGGCAGGCAGTCTCTCAACCACTGCGCCACCAGGGAAGCCCAGTAATTTCTTAATAACATCTAATACCTAGTCCAAATCTAAATTTTCCCAGTTCTCAAAAAAATGTCCTTTATAATTGGTTTCTCAAAGCCAGGATCCAATCCAGGATGGTGTAACTGGTTGTTGTGCTCCTTTAAGTCTCTTATAATCTAGAAAAAATCCCTTTTTTATTGATTAATTCACTGAAGAGTAAAATGTCATACTTTCTGGATTTATCTATTTGCTTCTTCATGGTATTTGTTTAACTTGTGTGTTTATCTCCTATCTTTCCTGGAAACAAGAATAGCTAAAGTCTTGATTCAGGTTAAACATTTTGGGCCAGATGGACTATGTCATCAGAGGACACCTAATATCTGCTCATCCAGTCATTAGTGATGCTAAGATTGACTGATTTTTCAGCCCTCCTATGAGGCTGCCAGCAGTTTACAAAACACTGGGCTACATAATTAGGCCTTTGGTATATTTTGATGAGATACCCTGCAGTCTGGACCACCAGGTACAACATTGTTGCAGTGAGAAAACTTCTAGAATCTTCAGCAACCCCTCTACAACCTAGCATTTTGGAATACTTCCTTTTGGAAACAAACTGCCTTTGGTGAATTTTAATTAAAAATGGACTTTCAAGGGCCTCCCTGGTGGCGCAGTGGTTGAGAGTCCGCCTGCCGATGCAGGGGATGCGGGTTCGTGCCCCGGTCTGGGAGGGTCCCGTGTGCCGCGGAGCGGCTGGGCCCGTGGGCCATGGCCGCTGGGCCTGCGCGTCCGGAGCCTGTGCTCCGCAACGGGAGAGGCCGCAGCAGTGAGAGGCCCGCATACCGCAAAAAGAAAAAAAAAAAAAAAAAAATGGACCTTCAAATCACAAGGCTTGCTTTTTCTCCTCCAGGTCAGTGATGTTCTCTGCCAATAGTGAGTCTCAGCCATGATACTGCCCAGTGCTGCAGTGACAGGTTCAGGATTTGGTGTACACTTCCCCAGTCTCTCCATCCTTCTTCTCATAACCGGCTGTCCAGTCTTTCTTTATTTCCGTGGTTCTTCCCTGAACCCATTGTGTTTTATTGTCCCCAGGGAGCCTTAAAGTGAACACAACATTCCTAGCAAATACTGTGCGATTCAGATCCTTTATTGCAGTTCAGATATGAGGAGCTAAGGAATTAGCAATTGTGAAATGGATCTGCACATTTGAATCAAGAAACTTAAATTCATAAGAACATTTACCCCCAAGGACACATGAAAAGTTGCCTTTTAAGTGATATCTTGAGTACTTCTTAATCTTCTGCAATTATTGTTCAGGAAATCAATAATGATAATGTGATGCTGAGAAAAACCATTGTAAATACCATTACAGTAATGCTCCACTTAATGAGCTGCACGAACTAGAAGTCAAGTGTGATTGAGAAAGTCTCCCTGAAACCCAGAAGACCTGCAGATTGCTTCCAACCCACCTTTCAGGGAAAAGAAATAACCTTTGGAAGTTGAGTTGAGAAACTTAGCCAAATATGTGAATTATATGTTCATTAAAAGTACAAAGCAGGGAATACAATAGTGAGGCAAGTATTTAAACTCTTGGCTATAGGGAGAGGGGTTACTGGAGGTAGTTAATTTGAATGACCACTGTTTTAAATCCACTGGAGTCATTTTCCCGAAAGTAAAGCGGAGAAGATGAGAAAATAAATCTTCCACAACTAAAGTTCATGTTGTTCTCATCCAGAATGAGGCAACCCCAATGTCTTACAAAGGCAGATCTGTGCTGGTGATGCACATAAACCTATTTGTTTATATCTGAAGATCTTTCTCAGAAGAGAGAGAAAACTGTTTTTATGAACTTATAGGGCCGATCAAAAGGTAATATTATGGGGAGACAGATTTCAGCTTAATGTCAGGAAGAATATCTTTTATTGTGGTAAAATATACTTAAAATAAACTTATCATTTTAACCATTTGTCAGTGTATGGCTGTGACAGTAAGTGCATTCACATTGCTGTGCAGCCATCCTTACCATCTACCTCCAGAACTTTTTCATCACCCCCAACTGAAATTCTGAAACCCGTTAAACAATAAACACTCATTCCTCCCTCTCTCAAGTCCCTGGTAACCAGCATTCTAGTTTCTGTCTCTAAGATATTGACTATTATTCTATCTACCTCATATAAGTGGACTCATACAATAGCTCTCCTTTTGGATCTGGCTTACTTTCCTTAGCATAATGTCTTCAAGTTTCATCTATGTTGTAGCATGTATCAGAATTTTTTTCCTTTATAAGGCTGAATAATATTTCAGGTTACATATATATACCACATTTTATTTGTCCATTCATCCATAGATGGACATTTGGGTTGTTTCCATCTTTTGGCTATTGTAAATAACGCTGCTATGAATATAAGTATATGAATATCTGTTCAAGTCCCTGCATTCAGTTATTTTGGGTATATACTCAAAAAATGGAATTGCTGGATCACACAGTAATTTTCTGTTTAATTTTTTGAGGAACTGCCAAATGGTTTTCCACAGCTGCCGCACTATTTTACATCCCCACCGGCGACACACATGGGTTCCAATTTCTCCACATCCTTACCAACACTTGTTTTCTGCTTTTGGATAATAGCCATCCTAATGAGTATGAGGAAAAGACTTTGAACAATTAGACCTGCACCACAGTGGGACGAGCTGTCCCAGGAGGTAGAGGCTGGTAGATGTGCTCCACCGAAGACCGAATAGACTGCCATGTTCAGTTGTGCAAGTTGTAATGTCCAAGTGTGTCTGGTCATAGGGTGAATGGGGGTTAAAAACCAGCACATGTTTCACATCCCAAGGTTTGAACTCTGGTGTAGGACTTTTTCTTCCCTGAAAATATTGTCAGCTTGCCAAGCCTTGTGCCTAAAGGGGCACCTTTTTAAAATGCAAACAAAGGCACATATAAAAGCTATTAATTATTCTGGCTGACTCTTCAACGTGAGGAAGCTGTAGATAGAACAGATTAATGCACAGGGTAATACCCAGCCCATTGGACTAGGTGACTATTAAGCTCCCTTTCAACAGTGGTATTCTGTGGATCTCTGTGATAGTATTACAAAATGCCCCTCACATCCTCTGACACGCCTTGCATTGACAGGTGAAGTCTGTATCCCCTCACCTTGAATCTAGGATCTGTGACTGCTTCACTAATAGAATTCGCAGAAGTGACACTATATCAGTTTCTAGGCCCAGACTTTAAGAAACTGGCAGCTACCATTTCCTGTCTCTTGGGACACTCCTTCTTGGAACCCAGCCACCATGCTGTGAGGAAACATAAACCACTTTGTAGGGAGACACACATAGAGAAAACCCAACACTCATTACCAAGAAAGCAAACTATCTTGGAAGTGGAGCCTCCAGGCCCAGCAAAGATGACGAGCTGTTCCAGCCAAGTCCCGCCCAAATTGCAGATTGATGACTAAGGTATGTTGTTTTAAACCACTACCATTTTAGGGTGATTTTCTTTAGCTGCAGCTGATAATCAGAACAGTCTGTAATATAATGTGACTCCAAACTCACATTTCCACAATATGCCTCATACCAACAATGCATTGAAGGACTCCCGGGGTGCAAGGCCTTCTCTAAGGAGCCCTTGATTATATTTTTCCATAGAATGTTTTATTTTTATTCTTTTCTTGATATTGAACATTTACTCAGGTTATTAAATATTGTCTCATATTGTGATTTTATCAAGGTGTAGTTAATTTACAATATTATATAAGTTAGAGGTGTACAACATAGTGATTCACAATTTTTAAAGGTTATACTCCATTTAAAGTTATTATAAAATACTGGCTATATTCCCTGCTATGTAATATATAAATACTGCTATATAATATATCCTTGTAGCTTATTTATTTTATACATAGTAGTTTATACTTAATCCCCTACCTCTATCTTGTCCCTCCCCCCTTCCCTCTCCCCACTGGTAAGCACTAGTTTGTTCCCTATTTCTGTGTGTTTCCTTTTTGTTATATTCAGTAGTTTTTTTTATTTTTTAGATTCTACATATAAGTGATTACCTACAGTATTTGTCTTTCTCTGTCTGACTTATTTCATTAAGCATAATACCCTCCAAGTCCATCCATGTTGCAAATGGCAAATTTTTGTTCTTTTTTATGGCTGAGTAGTATTCCATTATATATATATATATATATATATATATATATATATATATATACACCACATCTTCTTTATCCATTCATCTACTGATGGACACTTGGGTTGCTTCCATATATTGGTGACTGTAAGTAACACTGCTATGAACACTGGGGTGCATGTATCTTTTCGAATTAGCGTTTTCAGTTTTCTTCAGATATATACGCAGGAGTGCAATTGCTGGATCATATGGTAGTTCTATTTTTTCGTTTTCTGAGGAACCTCCATACTGTTTTCCACAGTGGCTGAACCAATTTACATTCCCACCGACAAGGTACAAGGGTTTCCTTTTCAAGGGGCCTTGATTTTTTCTCACCTGTCACAGGCAATGGCCTTTGTCCCTCATCTCCTCTCCCACGACCCCATTTAGGATAAACTCTCTATGGTATAGACATGTTGAAACCCACCTTCTGCAGCATCTGCATCCTCCCTGTTTGGATTTCTTGAGGAATCATAGGTTTCTCGGAGCCACAGACTGGACCCTTCCACAATCTCTCCAGGGGCTCCTGCTTTGCCCTGGGCCAGTACTAGGTAGCCCTGGGATGCTGGCTTCAAGGGACAAGATAGAAACAAAACGTCCTTGATCCAGTAAACTGCTGTCCACGTTGGCTCTTTTACTTGCTATAAGCTTAAGAGGGAACGTACAAGACGAGCAAAGGGGCAGGGAACGCAGAGCAGAAACCACGCTCTCGGATCCTTACTCTGCAGTCTCTCTCTCCAGATCAAGTCTGCCTGCACTTACTGGGAAAGGAACGTTTTCTCTGCAAGGCCTTCCTCAGTTCTGAGTCTTGTCTGTTAAGCTACCCTCCTCCTCGATCCCCGTCCCCTCACCACCACTTTCATTTCAGGAAGGAAATAGTTAAAACGACTCCTAGCCTTCAGGGCCTGGGAGGGGGCGGCAGCCTAGTGCTTTATAGTGGCTGCATCCCTGGAGGGCTGGAAGGTTTGGACATTCTTGCCGCCCTAGAGTGGAGTAGAAGGTCTGGGAGCTTTGGGAGAAGGGGAGGACAGACGGGAGGCGTGTTCCTCCGAGTTTTCCTTTTCTTGCGAGCCCTCGTGCGCGCGCACAGTCATCCCTTTGGTCTGGCGATTGCGGACGGGAGGTGGAGACGCTCCATCCCACCGGGTGGCCGGAGGCGGGCGGCTCGGGGAGGACCTCCCCAGAGAAGCCGTGCCCAGCAAGTTTTGCGAAGCGGAGGCAGCGGTGCAGCCGGGGCCCCTGCCGCGCCGGAGCCCGGGACACTCGCCACCCACCCTCGCCGTCTCGGCTTCCTCTCGCCCAGGCACCGCGCGCGGACCAGGCAGCCGTCCGCGCCCGCCGAGCTCCACGGTCGGTGCAACTCTTTTCCTTTAGGGGTCCCGAGCTGGGTAAGGGAGACGCCGGCGGGCCCTTCGGTCGGGAGGAGAGGCGAGCCGGGAGCGTTGTAGCCCGGCGCCTGCACCTCCTGCACCAGGGCTGGCATCACCTGCCAGAGGGCGCGAGGCGGCGCGGGCGCTTTTCCTGGGCGGGGTGCGCTCCGGGCACGTTGGGGGTTTGGGAAACTGATCCAAAGCGCCTCAGCCTCCCCAGGCGGGCGTCGGATTTTTAGTCAAAAGAAAACCAGCAGTTCTCCCCGGGTCTCCCTTTCCCCGAGGCTTGAGAGAACTTTGTGGAACCTCACTCCCTTGTTGTTGGCTCAAGAGCCTACTTGTGAAGTTGCCCCGCAGCCTGCTTCTCGCCCCGCACGCCCGGGGCATGCCAAGGGTAGCCAAGGGCACTGGGTGTGAGGAACAGATGCGTCTGGAAAAACCCCAGGGCAACTAGTTTGGAAACCTGCCCGCGGAGGTCTGGGCGTTTTGTTCTGTGCCCTCCTTTCATGGACACTTGTTGCCCTTCACGTGCCGAGAACAAGGGCTGTTTCCCCATAATCAGCCTCCGTTTACACCATCCTAATGGCGTTCCGGGGTAGACCTGACGGCGGAGGGGGGTGGGCTGGGCGGCAAATAAAGTCAGGCGTTGGCCGTCAGGAGAGTTACTGATTTCTTACCCACCGAGCAAGACCCACCAAAAAAACTTATTTTGAAGTTCCTAGTTTATTTGGTTTCTTTCTCCTCTTGTAGATATTTATGACTCCTCCCATTCCCTCTGTTTTGTGTTAAGTAATTGAGAAACACCTTGGCAGTCATTTCATGTAAATTACCTGCTCTAACCTATTGCCTTGTGGGTAAGGTCGGAATTTCCAAATTGCTAATTACGAGGGAACTTTGATCCTGGGAGTCTGAGATGTTAAACTGTTAAAGCACAAAGGATTCAGTCCTCTTGCTTAATAATAGCTTTTTTTAAATACATTTATTTGTTTTATTTATTTATTTTTGGCTGTATTGGGTCTTTGTTGCTGTGCACAAGTGGGTGGGGGGCTACTTTCACTGTGGTGCAGGCTTCTCATTGCGGTGGCTTCTCTGGTTGCAGAGCACGGGCTCTAGGCACGCAGGCTTCAGTAGTTGCAGCACGCAGGCTCAATAGTTGTGGCTCGTGGGCTCTAGAGCACAGGCTCAGTAGTTGCAGTGCACGGGCTTAGTTGCTCTGCAGCATGTGGGATCCCGGACCAGGGCTCGAACGGGTGTCCCCAGCATTGGCAGGCGGATTCTCAACCACTGCGCCACCAGGGAAGCCCTTAACGGTAGCTTTTGAACTCCAGCAAATCCTTAGACCCCAAATATGAAGAACGCTGAATCTATAAACCATGTCCTTCAGGTCTGAACCTGAGGTGCTTCACTAGAGCTATGACTGATTATGACTGATGATCTGAAGCACAGCGTGACTTAGAGAAATAAGCTACAGACTCATCCTTGGAGGAACATGCATTTGAAAGGGTTTTTTCCTTTGGTTTTGTATTTTTCACCCAATGATGACATGGCAGCCACGTGCCTTTGCCAGGTATCCCTTAGTTCTGCAGCTTCATATGTGAAAGAGATGTCTTCAGAAATGATTTCTGTGGTGACGTCACTGTTGGAGGAGAAAGAAAGTGGTTTTCATGGTAGCTGGCACACACTTTGATAAGAACCCACAGATTTGATAAGACTTCTCAGCTCCTGCGGTAATCAGCTCACCAAGCAAACCAATGTGCTGACATTCAAACACGAGTGGTACTTTTGTGAGTTGTGTCAACCCACCATAGATAGCCAGGTCAGTTCACGACATAGCCTCCTAGCAGACTCTGATGGGCAAAGAGCCATTCCATTTCTGGAAAAGGCCTTCTCTCTTTTACTGTTAAGAAAACTCTTTCTGAAGGTTCATTCCTATTGGGCAACTGGGAGGCTTTAGTCATTAAGGATTTAGTGAAATCCTTCACAAAATACTGAAGGATTTCTTTTTTCCCATCTCTGATCTGAAGGGGAGGATGACGATATGCTTTGTTCTTAGACTTCTGGTCTCCACGGCGGAATGGAAATAGCAGCGTTTCGTAGGTCTATCAACATTTGGTCAAATACCCCAAACTGTAAGCAGCAGGAAAAAAAAAAACCCTGCAAACTACTTATAATTAAGTCTAGGCAGAACTGTATGCCCAGTATGCCCCTAGCTTAGAAAAATTGATATTTTAAGACTTGACTGAGTCAAGTCTTATGAGCAAAGTAGAGTGAGGTGTTTTACCTGTCCTGCCACTTCTTGGCCACAAAAATGTGACAACTTCTTCAAGGCTCAGTTTCCTCATGATATTGTCCCTGCCTACCTAGAGTTGTAAAGCTCAAGTCAGACAACAAATACTGTATATAATAGATTACTACTCTACGTAAAATGTTATTATTAATTCAGGTTCCTGGGGGGAAATCTCTGGGGAAGGCAGAAGTATGCAGTATTTGCACCTTATGTTTATTTTAGACCTTCTGTACAACTTGAATAAATCTCATTTCATCCATATATCGACTAAGCCCTAAACTTTGTTGATAACCAAGATAACTGTCAAAATTCCTAAAAGTTCATATCAAAATTCATATCAACCATGAATAGACTCAAAAGGACACAATTCTTAAAACTTAAATTGTGACCTGGGTGTATTCATCATACACACACACTACATCATAAATGAGCTTATGGCCTTCATTTAAAGATTCACAAAAATTCACAGAAAATATACAAAATATTAAAATGGGAAGAGCCATTTTTATTTACCTTTAATTGTTGTGTTACCACCAACCTCCCTCATTTTCCCAGCATCTTTTCTTCAAGTAGAAACCTAGACTTCCTGAACAAGAAGGACCACTTGCTCTCTGCAAGTGACTAAAACAAAACAAAACAAAACAAAACAATGAAACGGTCTTTTGAAAATATCTAACCAACCTCCAAAGTCTATTGCTTCTTCAAAACGCTGGAAACATTGTTAAAACACTTTAGATGCTAAGAAGTCATGAGAATGAGAGACGGTTCAGTCTAGTGGTTAAGAGCTCAGGCTCAAAGTCAGACTAACCTGCCTTTGAATCACAGCGGCACCATACCAGCTATGGCCTTGACAAGGTACTTGACCTTGTGTTTCCCTGTGTTTATAATGGAACCATGTATCTGCTTCAGAGGGTCATTGTATGGATTACAGGTCATCACGCATGTGAAGTGCTCAGCACAGTGACTGGTCATAATCAATGTAGCTATAAAGGATGTTTAAAGGATGTATAAAGGATGTTTGGAAAACCAAATAGTATGCCTGGCCTGAGAAAGTCTATTACTCCTAGTTTCATTCATTGGCAAATATCCTGATAATAATTTCTGACAAATGGAAAAGCAGAAAAACTCTTGTCAGAAGATGTTGATTGTACACAGTAATCATCCAAGTTTTCAATAAAATAAATATTTTGTCTTTATCAACTATCTCAATTTTAAATGACTAAGATTGTTAAATGTATTGATGGTGTTAATCAGAGTTCTGTTTTTAAATGAACATTTCATAACACTTCAAATGGCTACCTGAGCTGCATGTTATTCTCATGTTCATTATTTGCCATTGGCAAAACAACACACATGTTGGAATACTGAATTGTTAATTATAGAATTTGGTGATTTTATACCTTAATACTACATAACTTTCACTCAGCATATAATGTCTTTTCTCTTCCATTAATAACTAAAATATTGTTATCTCAACTCGTGAAGATTTTTTGTAATTCAGGCTATCAGCCTAGGTGTAATGGAGAAAAAAAATAACTAAAATATTGTTATCTCAACTTGTGAAGATTTTTTGTAATTCAGGCTATCAGCCTAGGTGTAATGTAACTTCTTCTCTACTACTTGAAGGAAAAACTGCCATGTCCTCATATTATAATCTAGATGTAATTATAGCTATGGACAAAAGCGAGAGAGACAGAGACAGAGGCAGGATACAGAGATGAAACTTGCCCTAGTAGAGCTTTGATCTTTTCTTCTTTTGTTCTTCCATGGGGTAACCTGACACAGATATATCTTATCTAATTACCAGATACATCCTGCTTTTTTAATTGAAGCAGTAATTGTCATTGACTACAGTCTTATTGGCAGCTAGATTTTGTAACCAAAATTATTTTTTCTCTTTTCTCTTTTCAGGTAGAAAAAAAAATAAAAGGGTGTCAAAGCAAAAGACTAAGAGACCTTACCTCAAATTTGCATCAAGATGGAAACCTTTTGCCTCAGGGTGTTGTTTGGGTTGGCGCTGGTTGGATGTGTCATCAGTGATAATCCTGAGAGCTACAGCACAAATCTAAGCACCCATGTGGACGATTTCACCACTTTTCGTGGGACAGAACTCAGCTTCATGGTTACCACACATAGACCCACGAATTTGGCCCTCCCCAACAATGGCTCAATGCACAACTATTGCCCACAGCAGACTAAGATTACTTCAGCTTTCAAATATATTAACACTGTGATATCGTGTACTATTTTCATCGTGGGAATGGTGGGGAATGCAACCCTGCTCAGGATCATTTACCAGAACAAGTGCATGAGGAATGGCCCCAACGCACTGATAGCCAGCCTTGCCCTCGGAGACCTTATCTATGTGGTCATTGATCTCCCTATCAATGTATTTAAGGTAGGAAGTAACCACAAATGCATTTGCAGGTTGGAACATATGCTCTGATTCCACAGTTGAGAGAGGTGCTGAAGACTTTTCTGTCCTTTGGAATTTCAGTCTGTGTTTTTACTGAGAGCCGTTTCTGCTCTCTTAAAACTGGGTGACATTTGAAATTTTTATTGTTTGTTAAATGTGACACTGATTTTCTAACTTAATTGTTAACAAAATAGTATTTCAGGGATGACTCTTCAAAGTCATGGTCTTGCATGAATAGGATTCTCATGCCAGCCATGAGCTTGCTGGGTAGATGGGCAATCTGGGGAAGATCACTGGATTTTTGTGACATTCCATTTCCAGGGTAGGACCTGCTGAGCCCAAAAAGTACTTAAAATAAATTTATCTTCACTTTCGGTTACCTTTTCAATGTGATGCTATTTGGAAGCCCGATATCCATAGTATAGCTTGAAATGAGAAGGGCTTATTTTATTTTGACTGTCTGGATGATTGAAGACAAAGGTCATGCTGGCTTCCGCAGTTAGGGCAACTTAGGGATAACGGGTGCACGAGATGGCAGGCCAGTGGTGACGTCACTGAGCAGCATTACTAAAAGCATCAGTTTACTGTTGCCCCCCGCATTGCTTCACTTACATTCATGGAGCACCTACTGTGTGCCTGCTGCAGAGCTAGGCAACAAGGGTCCAAGGACAATCAAAGTTAGAGCCTGAGTGGGAGAGGAAGAGAACTCACCCACTGTTGGTGTGATCACCTTGCTCTAGGGACTAGTTAGTACCAAAACAACTAAAGCCAAAAGGAATTAGTTATTCCATATTTGGTCTAGTGGTTGTGTGGGGGAAATTGCTGCAAGAATTCAAGTGAGCTAAAATTCAAATGAAATTTCATCATCTGTGTCAGATGTTTTAGAATGTCTTTATTCCTAGCACAGGGAAAGCACTTTCCTCAGCCTTTAGTTTTTTGTCTTCTATGTATTATCTGTAGAAACAAAACTATTCTGAGCAAGAATATTCTGAAATATGACTTGAAATGGAAAGTTTGTCAGTTGAAAACATGATTAGTTTTAAGTGAAATAGTAGCATCTTGGTTTCAAATAGATACACTCCAACTGTGGTGAAATGATACTAGCCTACCAGAAAAAGCAGTGGTCTAACCATAAAGATGAAAACAATGATGAAAAATTTGAATATTACAAGGAAAAATCATCTCAAAATTACTCCAATACACTGTTTGCAAAATTGGGGAAATTAGACAACAAATAAAAATTTAAGGGACTTCCCTGGCAGTCCAGTGGTTAAGATTCCACCTTCCAATGCAGGCTAGTGGTGACCTCGGGGGGGCATGATTTTAATCCCTGGTCGGTGAACTAAGATCCCACATGCCACGCAGTATGGCCAAATATTTTCAAAAAAGAAAAAAATTTTAAATCACATACCATCTCTTTCCACAGAAGAGCATGAATACATGTGTTTTCTATTTGAACTCAAAGCAGGATTTCAGAAACAAATTAGGAGGCAAAATTGAAAATATGTAAATAATTTTAAATATTTAGCATATGCTACAGAACTTTTTTTCTTTTCAAAAGTTTTTGATTTTCTCTTAGTGAAATATTACACATACTCAACATGACTTCCTGGGGACATCTCTCTTTAATAAGAGATTTGAAAATGTTGACATGACTCATTCACAATCATGGTGTGGAGTATTAAACATTGATTGTTCACACTTACACAACTAGTTAACCAACCCATTATGGCTCAGGAAAATAACATAACCATCTCTGATTAATAATTCCCATTTGACCATGTGCAAAAGCAGCTTTTGACATAACCATATCTGCTGAGAAGGTGACTTGCTTATCTCTTTGAGGTGCTACCTGCTATTCATGAGACTAAACTTCATTTCTATTCTGTAGCAATGTTTTAAGTCAGATCATCTGAAATATCTCCAAATTCGGTGAAAATTCCAAAAAAACTTTGTTTTACATTCATACAGCAATGGACAAAAACTGACACTTCCTTATTTGACCTTATGATTCTTCCATCTTGGGAATCCAATACTTTATATACCTTATTGTAGTTCTCAACAATGTGGACAGTTTGATGTGTTTTTTCATAGCAGGAGTACATTTGTATAATTCCTGTTTTTCTAAAACTCATGTAATGAGTCCTTTAACCAACATTAATTTTAGAAAGTAAACCTTTGGGGTTAAAGAAAGAAATACTCTTTAGTCATTTCAATCTTCTTCCAGAGGAAAAGAGAAAAGCATTGGAGCGAACAGAAAAGCCTCACAATATTTGAGCGTTATTTCTACTTCCTCCTGGCAGTCCATTCCTCTAGGTTAGGAAACCATAAGATGTTACTGTTTCTCTGACTTCTGCCCGGGAGAGTCAAGAGAAATCCTTCTAAGCAATGTGTGCTCTAGGTCCTCATGCCTTTTCTCCACAGCTGCCTCCTGCTCTAAGAGTCTGATGCTTTGGAGTCTCATATATCAGACCTGTGGATTCCTCTGACCATGTCAAGCTACCTCTGCATTGCAGGGCAAAGTAGTAGCCATCCAGTCTCAGTTTACCATTATGTTTAGGTACTGATGAAAAATGCATAGACTTGAAGAACATTCTATTAAAGGGATGCATGAAGCTTCTTTATCTCCCCTATTACTAGAATTAAGTTGAAAGAAGAATGGTTTAAAGGATCTGCTATGTTCGTCAAAGAAAGATAAGTTTTCAAATCACACAGGTCGTTGTGTTTAACAATTCTATCAATTGCCTTTAGACTCAGTTTTAAGGTGTCCCCAGAGGGAGAACGTTGCACTGAGCTAGGTTAGAGTCAGAGTGAGTGAAAGTAGTATGAAGATTGAATCTTGGGGCAAGTGAGACTTGCTGATTAGACTGTAGTTATATTACAAGAAAAAGGAGAGCACATGATAAAGTGTTCTTTCTACTCACATTTTATTATCTTTCTCTCACTTTGAAAGAGTTGTACTGAAACTGTTTCATATATTGATATGCTGTAAAACACAACTGAAAATCAATGCAGCAAGTATATCAGACGGCTAGGCTGTTTCTGTTCTGTCATTATCCCATGCAGCTAGTGCTGGGTAGCTTTGGATCGTCTGTGGGCATGGAAGAGGGGTTCACTACACATCTGAATTTCCAAGTTTCCTAGTTGATCTCTAGAGCTTCAGGATTTCTTCTGCCAGGCTGTACTGGACTTTGCTTGTACTTATCGAGTGCTGCTCTGCTCAGAAACCCCCAAGAGCTCCTGCTTCTTACTGGTTCCTAACACGCATGTGCAGCTCTTGTCCAAATGTCATCACTACCCCTAAGTAACATTCTCTGCACTAAATGTCACTCTCAGAGAGGCTGGATATAGTTGCCGAATTGCTGCTGCTGAAGCATGTACAGATCCTAAATTAAAAAATGAATTAGGTCTGGAGTTATATACATTTCATAGAGAAGAAATAACCCAGAAAGTGGGGAGAAATTCCTCTAGCCCTTGCTTACACTCGTGCACATGCACACACACACACATACATACATACACTACCTGGTGATAAAAATCGGACAGTCTGAGACAATAAAATGTAAAACAGAAGGAACCAAAAGATGCAAATAAATGCCAGCTACCTTCTTGGTTTTCAAATGGCAATGTTAAAGAAATGGTATTATTTATCAAAGGCTTACTCTAATTTGGAATTGTGCAAAAAACATATCATTAATTCCATGAGCAGACTGACAAAACCAGGAGAGAGGAAAGAAAAGGAGTTAGTAGACCCTTTCAAATGTTCACACTTGTAACCTAAACTGATGATGGATTCAATTTGTCAAGAAATTACACTATCTGATATCCTGAATTTTCAAGGAATGCAAAAAGTTACACCTGTATATAAAATATTTACTTTCATTACAATGGCAAAATAATTAAAGCATTGTATCTGTGTTTAGAATCTGAAAATGCCCCCCAGTGACTAAATGCCAATATAGATTAGAAGTATAGAATTTAACAATCATATTCTTTAATGATTTATTTATGCCCTAGAGTGTCATCTATAGGGAGATGGGTTTTAATTTTGAATAGAGTGGAAACCCTAAAAGTGATGTTTGTGAATGGGTGGGCCAAAGCTTGGTGTCATGTGCTTTCAAGATAACCGTCACCCAGATGTGCACATGGATATGCCCATAAACCACTGCACCTTAGCCTCTTAAGTAGAAACAGAAGTGTGGAGAAATATATGTAGGAGAGAAGTAGAATGGAGAGGATGAGAATGATGGCCATGGGAAGAGAGAGGCAGTTGAGTCCAATGACTTGACATAGAAATGTCAGCACAGCAGGGAGTTGGAACCAGTGACATCATAGATAATACTGTAGATGAATAATGTCTCCACTTAGTGTGTGGGGTAAAGCAGATCTCTGAGAACAAACGAAGAAGCCAGTGATACATCCAGTAATCAGCTGTTGACTACTTTAGTCCACTCTAAGCAACCACCTCTTCCTGAGGACAATGATGAAAAATAAACAAAATTTCTGTATGAAATTATCAGGAATATTTTGCAATGAAAAGCCAAGATTCCCAATATGTTGCTCTGGCAGAGGATCTGAGCAATGTGGAAACCAGAGACATTCACACAAAGCCAGTTTATCTCCATATTCACACAGCCTTTGACATCTTGTGCAACTGGGATCCATCCTGTTGGGGCAGCCATACAAAAGTTGCTTCTTGACACATCAAGAAACACATATATAGGTTGTGATAAACACATATCACAACATATAAGTTGTATGCCTCAAATATAGTAGCTGTTCAATTAATGTTTTTTGATATGATTAAAATTAACTTCTTTTTTTTAATTGAAGTAGAGTTGATGTACAATGTTGTGTTAGTTTCTGGTGTACAGCAAAGTGATTCATTTATATATATATATTCTTTTTCATATTCTTTTCCATTATAGGTTATTACAGGATATTGAATATAGTTCCCTGTGCTATACAGTAGAACCTTGTTTATCTCATTCTATATATAATAGTTTGCATCTGCTAACCCCAAACTCCCGTTGCATCCCTCCGCCACTCACCCTCCCCATTGGCAACCACAAGTCTGTTCTCTATGTCTGTGAGTCTGTTTCTGTTTCATAGATAAGTAAAAAATATGGGAACACTTCACAAATTTGCATGTCATCCTTGCCCAGGAGCCATGCTAATCTTCTCTGTATCATTCCAATTTTAGTATATGTGCTCCTGAAGGGAGCACTAAAATATACTTGTAATCAAATTTTTCTGAGACCTTCAAATTAAAATATTGATGATGATGATGATGTTGATTTGTCAGAGGGATTCTTCATTTACAGACAAGGCACAGGGTATTATCTGTGGTCTGCACATACTACTCCCCCCAGCTGATCCAATTACACACTGTTGCATATGTGATAGATGTTTGCCTTTTACTCACCATCAAGCAAATAAAAACAGGCCTTTCTCAGGTATTCCAGTAATAGCGCTATAATCGTAAAATTAGGTATAGAAACTGTATTCCCTGAATTTTAAGAGAGAAAATGTGTCCCTTCACCAAGCTCTCTGTCCCTTGAAGGTACATTGCACTCCAGCTCACCGTGTCTTGTTAGATAGCTCTGACCCTACCTCATCTCCAGGCACCTCTCTCTTCATGTTTTTCATCTACCCCTCTTCACTCCAGCTAACCAAGAGTACCAAGATGATCTTTCCACCTTGAATATTTTCCCTCATGCTTTCTCTGGCTTATTCCACTTTATTCTCCAGATCTCAGCTGAAGCATCTCTTTGTCTGGCAAGTATCCCTAATATAGACTAGGTCAGTGCCTTTCTCATGTGCTCCCATGATACCCTCTAGTAACCCCCTAAGAGCATCTAACACACGCTCTGTTGTCCCTGCCAATTCGCTTGCCTGTCTGCCCCACTAGACTGCAAGTCCCCTGAGGCACACTGCCATGATTCTCATTTATCATTGTATCTCCACATCCAGCACTGTGCCCAGCTTTCAAAATATTTGATGCATGAGCAAAATACTCATTTTGCTCAAATACTCTATTTGCCTCTGTAAGAATGTTTTTCTCCCATGCAATTCCAGATCTAAAGGCAGACTTGCTTTTTGAATTCACTGAACTCTACTTTTTTCCTGCAAACCAGGGATGTCTCAGGGTCCATAAATCTGTGAAAAATCTGTCAACCTAGAGTGACACATAACAGGATTGTTTTCCCCTTGTCCCTTTGTCTTTAGAAGTCAAGAGTTCTTGTTCTATGGTTCCGGAATTATATTGTTTAATTTCCTCTCTCTCCAGTACATATAACCAATTGAAGAGTCACTTTTCATGATTTCTGTGCAATATGCATTCTTTGAGCATAGTTGTAATTGTGGTTTTGATTGAAATATTAAACCTACAAGTGATTTGGAATATCAAAATGAACATTCAGGGCTTCCCTGGTGGCGCAGTGGTTGAGAGTCCGCCTGCCGATGCAGGGGACACGGGTTCGTGCCCCGGTCTGGGAAGATCCCACATGCCGCGGAGCGGCTGGGCCCCTGAGCCATGGCCGCTGAGCCTGCGCATCTGGAGCCTGTGCTCCGCAACGGGAGAGGCCACAACAGTGAGAGGCCCGCGTACTGCAAAAAAAAAAAAAAAAAAAAAAGAAATGAACATTCATATCACAAAAGATTTTAGTTACTAATTTAGAGAACAGGAAATATGTTGATTTTCTAGCATGGCTAAAACACAAGCACATTGCAAAAGTTCATTATGCTAACCAGCTGACTTACGGATATATGTACATATAAAATAACAGAGTGATACATTTATTACCCAACTTGCTGTTTGTTATAAGGAAGTTGCTGTCTGGAAAGGCTTCAGAACCCTCTCCAACTCTACCTCCCCTTCTGACTTTTCGTTTCCTGTGTCTGGGAACCTCATTGCTTTCTCTCATGGTCCTGTTAAGTAATTATTCTCATGTGAGGTTACTGGGCTAACCCTCAGCATTTGGTTCACAGCACAGTTATTCCCGTTTCAGTGATGGGGGATGGAAACCATCCGTAAGTGCAAGATCGTTCCCATGGCTGAGGAGGGAGAGATGGATTCAGTCCCCTTCTCATTAGGAAGGTGTTGGGCTGTATAAAGCATCGTGGCTGAAGATATTCCTCCACCAGACACTTCAGATCACAGAAGAGGTTGCTGTATTCTAAACTTCACTTAAATAGTGATGCATAAATGTTTTACTTTTGAGAAAAGAATTTTCACATATACACTGTGTGTGTGTGTGTGTGTGTGTGTAACGTTGCAGTAATTCCAGCGCTCTGTGCAGTAAAAGCAGATGTCCTGGCTATTTTATTCTGAAATATTTCTATAGTGTCTTTATCTTTTGAGTTGCTAGCACGTGAGTGTTATTTTTTTATTATCATACAAAGTTTATACAGTTCGTGTAAAGCGTGTGTGAACTGAAATGAAAGAGGTATGAAGTTTACTGTCTCTGAAGTTGATTTGAAGACTAGAGTGGTTAGATAAGGAATATTCTAAGAAATTCTGTCAAAATAAATTTGATATACAGCCAGAAATTCTACAACTGCTTTCTGGAGCTACCGTATTCTCTTGAGAGCTAGAGTAACTGCTTTCTATAGCTACAGTTTTATTTTTAACTAGGTCTAGTTTTTCTTGGAAAAACTTTCCTTCATTATAAAGTTAATAGTTGAAATTAAACTCAATAATAGAACTGAACTATCATTCAATGTTAATATTTGATAGCCTTATTTTTAAATTTGAACATCAAAGATTTTACAAAACCACATGCTCTAAAATATTTATTTAAATTTGGAAGGTTTGAAATCCCCAGTGTTCCTGAACTCAAGAAGAAAAATCAAGTGTGCCCTCAGATTTAATACCATTTTTGTGGATGTGCAAATTTAGAGGTTGCTTTGTATAATTTAAACTTCTCTAAAAGTTTCATCCACGTTTTTTGCCATCATGACTTACTTGGAGACTAGGATAGATAACAGAATTTACTCAAATCACGCTTCTCATAACACTTATCTTAAACACAGGAGTCCTATTATTGGGTTGGCCAAAAAGTTCATTTTGGTTTTTCATAACATCTCACGGAAAAACCCAACTGAACTTTTTCGCCAACCCAATATTTTTTAGATCAAATTTTATACTAGAAAATAATGTGGATGGGCAACTGATTGGCCATTTGGTTACTCAGTTACATCAGGTCTCTCTTCTCTGAATGTTCTTCATTTATTCATTCATAAATATTTATTGAGCTCCTACTATATACCAGTTACTGGGGAAATAGCAGTGAAGAAAAGCAATCATCCTTGTCTTCGTGGAGTTTGCATTCTAGTAGAAGAACAAGACAACAGGCAAGTTAATAAGTAAATATATAGTATGTGAGATAACTGCTAAGGAGAAAAGTAAAATAGGGAAGAGAAATAAAAGAAGAGGAAGAGGGTATTCATCTTAGTGTGAGTGGCTGAAGAAGAACTCAATACAAGGTGACCTTGAATAAAAACTAGAACTTAAAAGGAGCAAACCATGCCACTATCCAAAGTGAGAGCATCCAGCCAGAGGAAATGGCAAGTGCAAAGGCCCAGAGGCAGGAATGTGCCTGGAGGGTTAAAGGAGCAGCAAGGAAACCATGGTGGTTGAGTGGGAGGAAGAGAATAGTAACAGATGAGATCACAGGGATACTGGGGTAGGGCAGGTGATAGGGAGAAACAGATAATGTGGGGCCTAACAATAGGCGACCATATAATTTATTGTCCAAACCAAGATGCTTTGAGAGTGAAAGTAGACACTATCAATAATTGCATCCGGACAATAGGCATAAACCAATATTCCTGGAATAAATAGGAAGCATGGTCACCCTATGTATACACCTTTATAAAGCCTTTAGCCTTTTTCTCTGAGTGAGATAGGAAGCTTTAGAAGGTTATGAGCAGGACTTCCCTGGTGGTGCAGTGGTTAAGAATCCACCTGCCAATGCAGGGGACACAGGTTTGAGCCCTGGTCTGGGAAGATCCCACATGCTGCAGAGCAGCTAAGCCTGTGTGCCACAACTACTGAGCCTGCGCTCTAGAGCCCGCGAGCCACAACTACTGAGCGCGCGTGCCACAACTACTGAGCCCACGTGCCTAGAGCCCGTGCTCTGCAACAAGAAGCCACCACAATGAGAAGCCCATGCACTGCAATGAAGAGTGGCACCCACTCGCCACAACTAGAGAAAGCCCGTGTGCAGCAATGAAGACCCAAAGCAGCCAAAAATAAATAAATAAATTTTTTAAAAAAAGGAGGGTTATGGGGAGATGAGTGACATGATCTGGTTTACATTTTAACAAAACATTCTGGCTACTGTGCTGAGAAGCATTTCCTGAATCGATGAAGGAAAAATATGCAGTCTTAAAGTATGTTATGTATACCAATTTATAACATGACCTAAAGCCTAATTATTGTTTACTCTGTACCAAGCTAACTCATTTGATACTCACAGTAAACTTATCCTATATGACTGTTGCCTGAAAATGAATAAACTGAGGCATGGTGTTTAAGGAATGTCCTCAAGGCTACACAGTTAGTGACTTGCAGAGCCAGGATTTGGATCCAGTCTGATCCCAGAGGCCATGCTGTTAGCTAAGCTGCCACACTGCTTCTCTTCCATATGCCTCATAAGGCAAACTTGATAGTCATCCAGATGTGCTCCTTAGTACAGAAATATATTTTCAAAGACTCTGTTCAAAAATAGTCATCCCCTTTTCTCTCCTGCATTAAACCCAATACTTCTTTAGTTGCTTATTTAAGACAGAAGTGACACACTATAAAGGAAGATGTGTATGAAACAGAGGTTGCTCTCCAGAATAGCATTCATGTTGTAAGTCTTTCAGATTGCATGGGAACATCTGTCAAACAGATTTTTGTATTCCATACTCATTGTCATGTTGGTGAGATCAACTGAAGGAAGGGAGCCAGAAAATAAAATTTTTTAAAAATGAAAAGAAATGTTAAGTTCTTTGATGGACTGATTGCCTAGACATATACATCTGCTTATCTGCTCAGAGGAACACTTTATGCCAAACTGGTGTCTCATCCAGTTATCATTGGAAAGGCTAGGCAATTTGTGGCATGAGATAGAAAAGTGAGTGTCTATGGCTATCCCAAGGTTTTGGTTGGGGTACAAACATCTGGTTTTATTGATAAAACTAAATGTTGCATTTCTAGATCTTCCTCCTTAGGAGTTGACCAGATGCATAGGAATTAAAAGGGTAATGTGAAAGCATAATGGATGACATTTGGGAATATGTCTCAAATGATATTTAAAAAGAAGCAAGAAATAAAATACCTGGGAATAAACTTAACCAAGGAGGTGAAAGACCTATACTCTGAAAACTATAAAACACTGATGAAGGAAGCTTAAGATGATACAAAGAAAGGGAAAGATACCCCATGCTCTTGGATTGGAAGAATTAATATTGTTAAAATGGCCATACTACCCAAAGCGATCTACAGATTTAATGTAATCCCTATCTAAATACTCATGAAATTTCTCACAGAAGTAGGACAAATAATTCTAAAATTTATATGGAACCACAAAAGACCCTGAATTGCCAAAAAAATCTTGAGAAAAAAGAGCAAAGCTGGAGGTATCACCCTCCCTGACTGCAGACTATACTACTGTACAAAGCTACAGTAATCAAAACAGTATGGTACTGGCACAAAAACAGACATACAGATCAATGGAACAGGATAGAGCGCCCAGAAATAAAAACACACACATATTCAGTCAATTAATCTTTGACAAAGGAGGAGGCAAGGGTATAAAGTGGGAAAAAGACAGTCTCTTCAATAAGTGGTGCTGAGAAAACTGGGCAGTTATTAATATATGTAAAACAATGAGATTAGGACATTTCCTCACACCATATACAAAAATAAACTCAAAATGGATTAAAGACCTAAATGTAAGACCTGAAACCATAAAACTCCTAGAAGAGAACATAGAATATGCTTTGACATAAATCATGGCAATCTGTTTTTGGATTTATCTCCTAAGGCAAAAGAAATAAAAGCAAAAATGAATAAATGAGATCAATTAAACTTAAAAGCTTTTGTGCAACAAGGGAAAATATCAGCAAAATGAAAAGACAACCTATGAAGTGGGACAAAATAGTTGCAAATGATATGACTAACAAGGGGTTAATATTCAAAATATACAGTTTGTACAACTCAATATCAAAAAAATAAACAACCCAGTCAAAAAATGGGCCAAAGACCTGAATAGACACTTTTCCGAAGACAACATACATAAGTTAACAGGCACATAAAAAGATATTCAGCTTTGCTAATTATTAGAGAAATGCAAATCAAAACAACAATGAGATCACCTCACACCTGTCAGAATGGCCATCATCAAAAAGTCTACACATAACAAATACTGGCAAGGATGTGGAGGAAAGGGATCACTTGTGCACTCTTGGTGGGAATGTAAATTGGTGCAGCCACTATGGAAAACAGTATAGAGGTTCCTCAAAAAACTAAAAATAGAACTACCATATGATCCATCCCTGGGTTTATATCTGGAAAAAGTGAAAATACTAATTTGAAAAGATACATGCAACCCCAATGTTCATAGCAGCACTATTTACAATAGCCAAGGTATGGAAGCAGATAAATGGATAAAAAAGATGTTGTAGGGCTTCCCTGGTGAGGCAGTGGTTGGGTATCTGCCTGCCAATGCAGGGGCCACGGGTTCGGGCCCTGGTCCAGGAGGATCCCACATGCTGCAGAGCAGCTGGGCCCGTGTGCCACAGCTGCTGAGCCTGTGCTCTAGAGCCCACAAGCCTGGAGCCTGTGCTCCACAACGAGAGAGGCTACTGCAGTGGGGGGCCCACGCACCACAACCAAGGGTGGCCTTCGCCGTGGCTGGGGAGGGCCCGTGTATGGCAGCAGAGACCCAATGCAGCCAAAAATAAATAAATAAATAAATAAATAAATATAAATTTAAAAAAATAAATAAAAGATGTTGTATATATATACAATGGATTATTACTCAGCAATAAACAAAGAATGAGATTCTGCCATTTGCGGCAACATGGATGGACCTAGAGAATATTATGCTTTGTGAAGTAAGTCAGACAGAAAAAGGCAAATACTGTATGATATCACTTATTTGTGGAATCTAAAATATAAAACAAATGAATGTATATAGCAAAACAGAAACAGGCTCACAGATATAGAAAACAAACTAGTGGTCACCAGTGGTTTGGGGGGAGATAGGGGCATTGCATTAAGAGATACAAACTACTATGTATAAAATAGATAAGCAACAAGGATATATTGTATAGCACAGGGAATTATAGCCATTATTTTTAATAACTTTTAATGGAGTATAATCTATAAAAATTCTGAATCACTATGCTGTACACCTTAAACCAATGTAATATTGTAAATTAACTATACTTCAAAAAAATAAAATAAGCTAGAAATCCTCAATTTAAAAAAAAATTTACAATGAAATTTAATGAAATGGTTTCATTAAATCTGAATCTATTTGAATAAGGAACTTTACTAACATCCCTAATTTTTTTTTTTTTTTGGCTATGCCACACGGCATGTGGGATCTTAGTCCCCCAACCAGGGGTCGAACCCGTGCCCCCTGCATTGGAAGCATGGAGTCTTAACCACTGGACCACCAGGAAGTCCCTAATATCCCTAATTTTAAAAGCAAACTATATTGAGCATGTTCAAAATATCCAAAATCATTCCTTTCAAAATATAAAAGGTAATGGGCACACATCTCTTTGCCAAATATTGAATAGCATACTATGCCCCATCCCACATGAGTTTTATGTCAGATGAAGCAATTCTGTAGAATGTCTGTGTATTTTTAAAAATCTGGCCACTGTGAACTTTTAGCTTAGTTTCACAAAACAAAACTGTTTAGAATACTCCAGCGTTTCTCTTTCAAAATGATGTCATGTATGTCACAAATGCTGTGTTTCTCTGCCTATTTCCTTTGTTTCCACAAATTTGATGTTCTTATAGAAGGTAATTCTATGAAAATTTAGAGTAGTGTTACATCATTTAAGAGCCATAATACTTTGTAAACATTTTCAACATTTTATTGAGGTGTAATATACATGCAAAAAAAATGTACGTTTAGTGTCAGCTCTATGAATTTTCACCAGATGAACACATCTGTGTAACCAGATCAAGAATCAGAACATTACCTGCACCCAGATGTCCCTCGGTCACTAATTACCCAAACTCCTAAGGCAACCACTTTCCTGACTTCTAACAGCATGAATTTGTTTGCCTACTTTTGTGTTTATGTAAATGGAACCATATGACATATAATCTTTTCTGTCTGGCTTCCTTTGATCAGCACTATGTTTGTGAGAGTAACCCATGTTGTTGAGTTTAGTTGTAGCTTATTCATTCTCATTATTGTATAGCACTTCACTGTCTGAATATGCCACAATGTGTTTATTCATTCTACTTAGGTAGGCATTTAAATAGTTTCCAATTTTGAGCTCATATGAATAGTGCATCTATGGACATTCTCACATGCATCTTTTTGTGTGCATATATATTCCTGAAAAAAATAAATATATACAGATATATAAAACTTAACATGTATATATAAATATATATAACACTTAAATATCAACATATATACCTATATACTAAATAAATGCTTTTAATATAAATCTTGATCATGAATACTTAAATATCAACATATATATTTATATACTAAATATATGCTTTTAACATAAATCTGTATCATAATCCTTTTATATTTTGATCAGTAATTTTGGAGAACCACCAGGGCATGGTACAGTACTGGGAACTAGGCAGAATTTCCTAGACGGAATTATTTTCTAAAAGCTCTAAAGGCTTGTGTGGCATATGTCTGAACTTTGTTCATTATAATTCTTCTTGGCCTTTCAAACAAATCTGTTATCTGCCTTCATATTGGATAATCCCCAAATCAACTCACACATTTACTAAGTGTCTATAGAAAACACAAAGAAATCTAGGACAGCTGTGCCTCTGACTGGCTTGCATTCTGTGTGAGGATACATATATTCCATCAAGTTAGCCTGAATGCCAGGTGAATTTTATAGTCCAGTGTTCTGTTGAAATTTTTGAGACCACTGAACACAATTTTACTGAAAAAAATAACATTCTGAATGTAAAACACCTATTAACATTTTCTTTGAAAACAGAAAAACTGTCATCTCTCCTCCTAAAGTAATATATACAGCTAAACCAAAACCAATCAAATTAATCTCAAGAGACACAGAAATAAAATTAGGTTTCAGCATTTTCCATTACTGCTGCAGTAAATGGCCATTTATTTTAAAGCTTTAAAGCACCCCATGAAACACAGATTAAAAAGCACTGATTTCAGACAGTAAATGTTCTGAGAGTTTAAGTTGGATTGATGAAATTTTCCAGACAATCTCTATGAGGTTATTTTGGTTAAATGACATATTTTGGGATGCCAGTTGCTAGGTAAAACTTGGGAGATTTAGTTGTAGTCTGGTTACTATGTTATTCTAAGACAAAATGGTAAGGGAGGGTTGTTATAGAAATTTACCAAATTGTAGCATATGAAGACAGATCTAAAAGAAAATCCTTCCTAACATCAACACCAAAATTTGCATTGCAACATCACTAAAAAGAAATTTTACGTATCAAAACCACTGAGTAGATTTTAAATGGAATTCAATGGCGGTCTTACAAGGCCCTGAATACATACTGCCAAGAAGGTATTCAGAACTTTGTGAAATGTGTGAACACTGGGATTTGCAGTCTTATGATTGTGCCTTTAAACTTAGAGGATTTGTTGAAATTTTTCCTGCTTTTTGTTCTGAGGAAATAGTTACCTTCACAGTAATATTTTTATTGGTTTCATGGAGTGACCTTAAAATGCTTCCAGCTCCTGGGTTACCGTAAAGTAGGGGAAGTAAATCCAGGGGGAAGTTGTGCACATTAAGGTAATATTCCAGGGCCTAATTTGCAAGCACTGAGTACTCACCACTTCGGCTTGATCCTGTCTGATTCTCTGACCCAGGGGTGGGCAAACTACAGCCATGAGCCAAATCTGGCCCAAAGCCTATTTTTATAAATGAAGTTCTATTGGAGCACAGCCATAACCATTGCTTACATAAATGGTTTTGACAGATACCAGATGGTCTGCAAAGCCCAAAATATTTACTATCTGGCCATTTACAGAAAAAGTTTATCCACTCCTGCGGCATCTCACCCACTGCCCTGGCCCTGCTTTACTTTTTTTTTTTTTTTTAAAGTTTATTATTTATTTATTTTTGGCTGCCTTGGGTCTTCATTGCTGTGCTCGGGCTTTCTCTAGTTGCGGCGAGCGGGGGCTACTCTTCGTTGCGGTGCACGGGCTTCTCATTACAGTGGCTTCTCTTGCTGGGGAGCACAGGCTCTAGGCGTGTGGGCTCAGTAGTTGTGGCTCACAGGCTCTAGAGCGCAGGCTCAGTAGTTGTGGCACACGGGCGTAGTTGTTCCGCGGCATGTGGGATCTTCCCGGACCACGGCTCAAACCCGTGTCCTCTGCATTGGCAAGCGGATTCTTAACCACTGTGCCACCAGGGAAGTCCCCTGGCCCTGCTTTTCATCCTCGCCTCTCATTCTCCTATATTTTGTCCTATAGGAGGTCAGAGCTCAAGATCTGAGCTTCAAAAATATGAATAAGGCCTCATAACCTTTATTGTTCTTAAGTGGCTTATACCCACAATACCCAAAATAGTAAATGGGCATAATCCCAAGAAATCAAAGTATGTTTCTTTCTTAAAATGGTTTGTGACTGATCTTGAATAAATCACTTGATCTTTCAAGTCATTATCTTTGTATGAAAAAATAAAGACGGGCCATCTCATGGAATCCCATTAGGCACAGTGACACATAGTAAGCCTGTTACTGAGGTGACTGCTGACTTAAATGAGATGAACAGCCCAGGGCTACTATCCTCCCTCTGTCTTCTGCATTTATGTTAGCAAACATCTGAACTTGGCCTCCTTGAAGGTCATAGCAACTGGGTATCCTTGAAACCTGTTGGAAAAAGTCATGCATTTTCTGATCAAAATTGAAGAAGTTTTAAATTCTTTGTCATGTGCTTAGAGACATCCATTACATTGTCTTTCAAGCAATTAATAGCAGCACTGAACCAGGAGGCTAGATCTTTGAGCAGCCATTCATGTTGCAGTTAAACAAGAAAAAGAACAAGGTAAAGATGACATTTCCATTTATTTTAGGGAAATCCCAAACAAAAGGAAAAAAAAAAAAAAACAGAGGTACTCCCCGGAGATCTTAAAGATAAAAGATTTACATACTTGAAATTATTTGATCAGAAAATCACTATATTTTATATTTCTTTGACAGAACAATTAAATTATACAGTCATAACTAAAGATAGATGAATTTTTATCTCTGGGCTATAAAATTCAAGGAATATATATTTGGTAATGGACAGAAAGGCCATGTCATAGACAAAGGGGGAGGTGGGGAAAAATATGAAATAGTCCATGTTCCTTCTTTTTTAACACTATGTGTATGTGTGTATGTGATTTTGTGACACAGGTATTACTTGTATACATCAGACCTTTTAAAATCGTTGGTGAAGGAAGGGGGAGCTACAGGGATGGGAGAAAGAAGACAAAGATGGGTGATGGAGATCCATCCTTGGGACTCTACTTTTAGCCACTCTGTAATTCAGCAGGCACACCCAAGACAGTTCATATATATTTAAGAAAGGGCGGGGGGAAGGGAAGGAAGGAGGAAGGGGGAGAGGGAGGGAACCTAGACTCTCAGAATGTGAGGAGTCAACATTTGTAGTTCCAGTTATGTGAACCAGAACTTGGAGCTATTTATAATTTTACAGAGACACCAATTCAAATTGGCCCTGCTTGCAGGCTGATATAGTAAAGGCAGTCTCTCAGCTGATAGACCCGATTCTACCTCTACTGTGGTTTGGAAATTTTTGCTTGTTTGCCATAACTCTGATTAATTCTCATGAAGTGATAAATATTTAGTTTGTGGAAATGGCCCAGAAGAAAAAGTTGGCACTAGAATTGAACATGCCTAATAAAGTATTATTTCTTAGCCAGAAACTTTGGATAATTGAACAACTGGAGAGAAGCAACTGCCTTAGGGCTTAATATCTGTTATTTGATCACTTTTTAGGTTCTGTGACCCTCAGTGGATCTCCACATTCTGTTTAGACTACCTCTTCTTTGCTAAAGACATACATGGTCCATGACTAATGGGTAAGGTGGTAAATTTTATGTTATGTATACTTTACCACCATTGAAATTTTTTTAAATCTTAAACTTTGCACTTAAATGAAAATGTAGAAGTATAAAAATTTAGGGACAAAAAGGGAGAAAATCTTTGAGATCTAGGACTAAGTAAAGAGTTCTTACACTTGACACCAAAAGCGCAATCTATAGAAAGCTGATAAATAGGACCTCATCAAAATTTAAAACTTTTACTCTGCAAAGGACCCTCTTAAGAAGATGAAAAAACATGCTACAGACTGTGAGAAAGTAATCACAATCAACAGGATGAAAAAACAAGCTACAGATTGGGAGAAAATATTTGCAATCAACATGTCTAACCAAAGGAGTAG
Source organism: Mesoplodon mirus (assembly GCF_964341445.2). NCBI lineage: Eukaryota > Metazoa > Chordata > Mammalia > Artiodactyla > Ziphiidae > Mesoplodon > Mesoplodon mirus. The sequence goes on along the minus strand of NC_138977.1, from coordinate 7,772,003 downwards.
TTTCTAGAACATATTAAAAACTCTCAAAATTCAACAGCAAAAAAACAAACAATCCAGGCAGAAAATGGGCAAAAAAACATGAACAGAAATTTTGCTGAAGAGGATATAAAGCTGGTCGATAAACACATGAAAAGATGTTCATCATTATTAGCCACTAGGGAAATGCAGAACTGAAACCTCGGTGAGATATCACTACACACATATCAGGATGGATAAATTTTAAAAATAGTGACAACACTTAATACTGGCAAGGATGAGAAGAAACTGGATCATTCATACATCACTGGTGAGACTGAGAAATTGTAGAAGCACTCTAGAAAAGACTTTGGAAGTTTATTATAAAACTAGACATGCAATTACCATAAGACCCAGCAATTGCAATCTTGGGCATTTATGCCAAAGAAATGAAAATTATGTTCATGCAAAAACCTGTTCAGGCATGTTCATAGTAGCTTTATTTGTAATAGTCTGAACCTGGAAGCAACCCAGATGTTCTTCAGTGGGTGAGTGGTTAAATAAACTATGGTACATCCATTCCATAGAGTACTACTCAGTGATAAAAAGGAACAAGCTATTGATACACACAACAACTTGGATGAATCTCAAGGGAATCATGGTGAGTGGGGAAAAAAAAAAGAGCCTATCTCAAGAGATTACATACCAGAATTCCATTTATATAACATCCTTGAACTGACAGAGTTATTGAGATGGAGGACAGATTAATGGTCGCCAGGGGCTAGGGAGTTCAAGGGAGAGGGGAAGGGAGTGTGGTTATAAGAGGTCATTATAAGGGGTCCTTGTGGTGATGGACCTATTCCATGTCTTGCCTGGAGGTCGATACGCAAACCTACACATGTGATAAAATTGCATAAATACAAACAAATCAATGAGTAACACAGGAGAAATCTGAATAATATCACTGGATCATATCAGTGTCAAAAAAATGGTTGTACCAGTTTACATTCCCACCAGCACTATATGAGGGTTCCAATTTCTCCACATCATCACCAACTTATTATTGTCAGTCGTTTTTATTATAGCTATTCTAATGACGTGTAGCAGTAGCTCATTGTGGCTTTAATATACTTTTCCCTTAATGATGAATGATACTGAGCATTTTTCATTTTCACGTACTTAGCTATTTGTATTTCTACTTTGGTGAAATGTCTATTTAAATCTTTTACTCTTTTTAATTATGTTATTTCTCTTATATTTTTTAATTGTAGGAGTTCTTTACATATTCTGGACGGAAATCCTTCATCAGATATATGATTTGCAAATATTTTTTCCCACTCCATAGCTTTTCTTTTCATTTTCTAAATGGTATCTTCTGAAGAGCAAAATTTTAAAATTTTGATGAAATCCAATTTATCAATTTTTTTTCTTTTATGGACCTGTTTCTGTGTCATATCTATGAAATCTTTGCCTAAGCCAAAATCACAAAAAAATTCTCTTATGTTTTTTTAACAGTTTTATAATTTTAGCCGTTACATTTAGATCTATGATCACAATTAATTTTTGTGTAGTATATGAGGTAAGCATCTAAGTTCACTTTTTTTGCATACACATATCCAATTGTCCCAACACCATTTATTGAAAAGACTATCGTCTCCTCAAAGAACTGCCTTGGCACCTTTGTTAAAACTTAATTGATGATAAATGTAAGGGTTTATTTCTGTCTTTTCTTTTCTAGTCCAATGACTTATGTGTCTATTGTTATGCCAATACCATCCTGCGTTGATTACTATAGTTTATAGTAACTTTTTAAACAGGTACTATAAGTCCTACTTTGTTGGATTTTTTTTTTTCAAAAAATTTTTGGCTATTCTGGGTCCTTTACATTTCTATATAAATTTTAAGATCAACTTGCTAATTTCCTTGAATCTACATAGGAATTGTATTGACTCTTTGGATGAATTTAGAGAAAATTGCCATCTTAACAATACTCATCCTTCCAATGCAAAAACATTTATTTAGGTCTTTGATTTCTCCAGTATTTGGTAGCTTTCAGCAAACATGTCTTATACTTTAGTTAAATTTCTTCCTAAATATTTTATTCTCTTTTGATGATATGTTGAATGGAATTGTCTCAGTTTCATTTTTGTATTTTTCATTTCTAGTATAGACAAATGCAACCAATGTTTGCATATTGCTTTTGTAGCCTATGATCTTTCCGAAGTCCTCACCATTACACTTGCAGCATCAACTTTTTTCCACAGCTAGTGTGTGATGGCAAAGAATGCAATGACCCTTGGAAGAGTTTTGTGCCACTGCTTGATGCATGCTAAGGCACTGGTAGTTTTAACCACTGTTGCTTTCGCACCAATACTGCAAATGTCAACCAGTAGAAAAGGCAGTCATCTCAGCGTTATCTTGATCTTGCAGGTCCTATGAAAGGTTTTCCTGAACCGTGAAAAGGGATCTCCAGGGGTCCTCAGGCAACACTTAGAGAACCACTGATCTAGATGGGCTCTAAGCACCTGTCCAAAGTCTAAAATGCTGTAATTTTTCAGATCTAAGATAAATGTCGTTTACCAAACTTGTCTTAATAACATTTGCTTAAGTCGCTGATTTCATGGCAGTCAATATTCCTTAGACAATTGCTGCATGTAAAGCAAGGTACCAAGTGTTCTGAGAGAGATGAAAAGGAAATAGAACATTGGCCCTAATCTCAAGGAAATAGTACAAGTCCCTCTCAGTACTCAAGCGTCTAGGAAAGGAAGCCCAGCTAATTAGTAGGCTAATTACATTAGACCCCAAATTTGTATGTTTTCTGTTCTAGGTAGCACTAAAAATAAACAAAATACTTATAATGGAGATACAGTATGTGTCGAATATCAAGATTGAGAAGTAAAACTAGGTTAAAATCTATTATTCTTGACTTATACAATTTAATGTTATCTCATTTCCAAATGACTGGAAATAGGACAAAGTAGGATCAAACTCATTTTCAAAATTTTTAATTTTTAATTTTACACTATGATTTATAACAGACCCTTGACTGGAAGCTTAAAATAGCCACTTACCTACTGTTTTTTGCTGCATTTTACTTATAGTCAGGATTTACAGTATGGTGCTTATAGCTCACTGGGCAAATTTTCTGTATATTTTAGCTTCTCCCTGGAGAGGAATAAAATACTGTTCATACATTTGAGGTAAATAAATAGTCTCAAGACTTCACCTATGGGATTCCACAGGTACTGACATCCTTCATCCTATTGGGTAGAAGAAAGAAAGGCAAAAAGGACTAGAATACTCATAGCTGGGAAGAATAAAAGAGAGCTTGGGAAGACAAAATTATTCATATAAAATGAAAGGAGGGATTGAGGCTAAGCGAGTTTAGGGATAAATGGAGTTGATAATAGTTTCAGAGAAACCAGCTGCAGACTGGAGTTCTGATATGAAAAAAAAAATCATGCAATTTAAGAGCTGGCAGAGAATTTAGAGATAAGAAATGTTGGGCCAGAACGAGATTATATGGCAGAGGAGGAAGGCAAAGCCCAAAGATTTCTGACAGGGCTAGAGCTGGAAGCCAGAATTTCTAACTTCCCTGCAGTATATTACATCCTTCCCTCTTCTAAAACTTTAGTGGGTGAATTGTTTACATGCATGTCATTCTTATGTGAAGCATCATTACATAACTGGTAACTCAGCCATCTTGAGCATGTCTTCTTAATTCACTTTGTACCTCAGCTATTGCAAATTGTCTTATTTTTTAATGAATTTGTTATTAAATATTCAAAATCACCTCAACCTTATTTACTGTAACACATCAGCTTCAGCATCAATAGTGTTCTTTTTTCCCCAAAAGACACATATGGTATCATTTTCTTCATGCCGCATACCGTATCTTAGTTGGCTCATCGTTTCCATCAACACAGGATAATTGTGACCACATGACATACTTTACAATGAAGAACTAACCTCAGTTCTTAAGATTTCACACATTACATCATTAACTAGGCAGCATGCTTTCAAATATGCCATTGGCTTTTGCTTTTTTCTACTTATTACCACCTTCCTGATAAGTTCTTTGGGGCTACTACCTAAATCTACATGTGGAAATCATTACCAGTTTATTTTTTGTTTTGTTTTGTTCTGCTTTGTTTTCGCCTGAATGTTTCTTTTAAATAAGCACTAGCATGTACTACCATAGAGAGTGCTGATTAAAATAAACAGTAACATTTTTTCAATAGGTTTTGGGTCTTATTGTGTGTCCAGGTCAGAGCACTTATTTTCTATAATTAACTATCTTTTCTCCATCCAGGAAAAGCCAGGTTCATTCTTTCCAGCGTAAATCTTCTCTCCATTATGAATTAAATCCTAAAATACTGACACATACATTTGGCACTAACTTATACAATTTTGATACTGAGTGCTTCTAATTTTTCTTTTTTAAAAACATTTAATTCTTATCCATCCAATGATCCTTTGGTTTTAGGCATACCAAAAAAGTAGAAGTCATAAATCCCTTGATTCTAGATTGGCATCCTTACAGCAGCTTTATTGGAGACATTTCTTTTCATTCCCAGCCTTCAGGTGACTGAGGTTCTTAGGGATAATAAGCCCATATCTTGGGTGAACCATCTTTCCTCTAATGAAATAACCTTCTTGGGTTTGGAACTTGGTTTTAGAAAGTATTTTTTCAGGACTTCCCTGGTGGTGCAGAGGTTAAGAATCTGCCTGCCAATGCAGGGGACATGGGTTCGAGCCCTGGTCTGGGATGCTGTGGAGCAACTAAGCCCGTGCGCCACAACTACTGAGCCTGTGCTCTAGAGCCGGCGAGCCACAGCTACTGAGCCCGCTCGCCTAGAGCCTGTGCTCCACAACAAGAGAAGCCACTGCAATGAGAAGTTTGCACACCACAACAAAGAGTAGCCCCCACTCACCACAACAAAGAGTAGCCCCCACTCGCCACAACTAAAGAAAGCCCATGCGCAGCAACAAAGACCCAACGCAGCCAAAAATAAATAATAAATAAATAAATAAATTTTTAAAAAATTAAAAGTATTTTTTCCTCTTTTTTTTTTCTCTCCTTCACCTGGTTGTTATTAACATCTATGTATTTCAGATTCTAAAAAGTTAAGACCTCAGCCAACACCGAAACACTGAATATTCAATGGTGAAATAGATGGATAGTGGGTAGTAGCAACAACCTCAAGTTTTCTAATCTAAGTGCAGAGTAGCTGGAGCAGTTCCTCAAAACCCATCTCATACAGGAACTAACATTTACAGCCTGCGATGGGTCAGGCCCTGTTCTAAGGGCTTTGCCTGGATTAATTCATTTCACACTCCCGTCAATCATATGGCATAGTTTTCATCTCCAGTTTTCATTGAGGCACAGTTCACTTGCATAAGTCATGTAGGGTACAAGGCAGCCAGGTTCCAGAGCCTTCTTTGGCTGAGTTCCCACAGAATGTTGCTTGCAGCTTTAGGGACCGTCACATCTGTTCATCTTCTGGGTAGCCATTTCCTTGTGAATGGGGCCCTTTGTACCTGTGGGGTCTGCCACCCCCCTGTACCTGGTAACCTGGATGACCGTCCTTCACGATCTCACTGGAAAAAACAGACAGAAAGTAGAGACTGATAACGACAGGCCGTGCAAATAGCTCACACTTCCAGATACTTACTTCTGTTAACCACTTTCTATGGATTGTCTCTTCTGTCACACACAGTAACCCTGTGAGGTAGCTGCCATCACCATTTCCATTTTCTAGAGGAGGAAACTGAGAAGCAGTGAGGTTAGCCAACATGCCAAGGTCACATGGAGTGAAACATAGCAGAACTGGGATTCAGTCCAACCCAGGAAGTCGAGCTTCAGGGCCCACGCTCTTTACTACACCAAGCCACTTGCTTTCATTAGAAGGAGTGCTTCTCCATCCCACCAGGTCACGGAGGGCACCGAGTCGAGAACATCTGTGGAGGGTCTGCTCTGCTCTGAGGATGCCATGCTTTCCAAATTCTTGGGCTGGTCGGGAGGCAGGAGGAACCTGTCAAAGGAAAAAGTGTATGGCTAGGGTGGAAGCCATGGGTTTTGTTTTATTTATTTGATTTGATTTCTGCGAAAACTCTGCCTCAATCCGGAAGCAATTAAAGCATAAGGGAAAGGCAAAATTCATTCTCAGTCACGCAAAGTGATTTAGTTTTTTGTAACCAATGTGAGATTTGCAACAGCCAGAAAATATGTTCTCATGGAAGGCCTGTCCTGGGCATCACAGGCTTTATTACCATCCCAGTCTGTACTGTCGGGAGATGTAGAACATCTTTACTGCTGATTGGACTATGTACCAACTTCTACATCCCAGCCCCTGCCCCAGAAAGAAAGAAAACCTCAGAACCCCACTTTCTGAAGACTGGTACCTGGTCCGTCATGTCCAGCTTCAAGTGACCCAACAATAATCCATGTTGAGGGGAAGAGAACATTTTATGTACTTTGAGGTTTCCAGCTATTACAGACTATATTCATAAATCCCTCATTCCTTCCTGAGATGGGTGGGGTGGGATGAAGGGAAGGAAGAGAAGCCCTCATCCTCACCGGATGGGCTGGAATGAAAATTAGCACAAAGAAAAACGCACCGCTGGTTTTACTTATCGCATTATTAAGATGCCATGACAATAACAAAGATAATATCCAGGTAATGGCATTAGCATCTGGAATGGATAAAAAGAGGGGGTAAACTCATTTATATTATCCTTTTCTTCATGGTCATGAATAATTGGTACATTTCAGTTTATAATTGTAAACTATAGCAGTTCAAAATAACTAATGTCTGTGCGGTGTACATTCAGTTTGTGGATTCTCTCATAAGCATTGTCCCATTTGAGCCTCCCAGATGGTCATCATACCACTGTGGCAGGTATGAGAGCCACCCCATTTAACAAATACAGGAATGAGACATAACAATGGGTAAGTGGCTTACCCAAGGTCACTGTTGCTAAGAGATAAACCTTGTATTTGAACCTAAGTCTTATGAATTGACAATCTAAGTTGATTTTAAGGAAAGAACAGCCTTATTTCATAATGCCAAGCTGGTGAGGCCTGGGACATTAGGCCTGGGACATGAGAGTCATGCATACCAGTTAGGTCACCTGCTATTGAGCTGTACCTTTCTATACTGATGGCTTTAGGCACTGTCGGCATGAGAGGGATGCAAGCTACATGGCCCCAAGCCATTATGATTTTTTATTTATGTCTATATTTTATTCTATTTTCTGCTCATCCTGCACTATCTGGCTGTCAACTATCATTTTTTTACTGATCATGGCATCTCTAGAGCAGAGGTTCTCAAAGCAGAGGTTGGTGGACTAGCAGCATCAGCATCACCTGGGAACTCATTAGAAGTGCAAAGTCACGGACTTCCCTGGGGGCACAGTGGTTAAGACTCTGCCTGCCAATGCAGGGGACATGGGTTCAATCCCTGGTCCGGGAAAATCCCACATGCCACGGAGCCACTAAGCCCATGCGCCACAACTACTGAGCCTGCGCTCTAGAGCCCACAAGCCACAACTACTGAAGCCCGCACACCTAGAGCCAGTGCTCCGCAACAAGAGAAGCCACCGCGATGAGAAGCCTGCGCACTGCAACGAAGAGTAGCCGCCACGCGTAGCAGTGAAGACCCAACGCAGCCAAAGAAAAAAAAAAAACAAGTGCAAGGTCTCAGGCCCCACCTCAGACTTACTGAATCAGGAACTTGGGGCGGGGGGCACACAGCAGTGTGGTTTAATAGGCCCTCCAGATGATTCTGAACCTGCTGAAGCTTGAAAACAAGTGTGATAAAGCAGTGATTCTCAACCTTGGCTGTACATTGGAATCACCTGGAAACTTTAAAAACTTCCGGGCTTGTGTTCCAACTCCAGAGATCCTGATTTAATTGGCCTAGGACAGGGTTTTTAACCTCAGCGCTACTGACACTTTAGGCTAGATAACTTTTCATTAGAGGGCCTGGCCTGTGCATTGCAAGATATTTAACAGCATCCCTGGCCTCTACCTACCAGATGTTAGTAGCCTCCCAACAATTTGTAATAACGAAAAATGTCTCCAGACGTTGCCAAATGTTCCCTGGGAGATAAAGCACCCCACAATGAACAGCAGTCATCTAGGGGCATGGCCTGGGCATGCGTATTTTTAAAAGCTCCCTCAGTCATTCTAATGTACAGCCAAGGCTGAGAACCATTACTCAGGAGGGCTCGTATTAATGAGTAGCTTTGGATGTGCAATGCACAAATAACAGAACCATTTAAAAAGAACAATAAAAATGGGTGTAAAGTAAAAACAAATCAACCTGCGGGGAAGACTCAGACTGTTCGCCCATAAGTCAAGGACGTGAACTTCAGGGCATAAATTTCACAGCAACCATTTGGCGCCTTACATTTTTGCTTACTTTCTGGTTGTCAGGTATATTCCAGAAAGCTGACATAAGCAGGTACGTTGTACATACTATCAATTAAAGATCACAACTAAGTAGAAATTGCTTTGTACCAAATACAGTTGTGGCCAGACATCCTGCTTTTGGATCTAGTCATTCTAAAAACAGGGTGCTTATCAGTGGATCATGTGGTACAAGTCCTGAGGTAAATCTGTTTCGACAGGTTAAAAAATGCAGCCTATCAATTTTATGTTGATTTTTCCACAATCCGAATCAGCCACACAAATACAGAATTTCTACATTTATTTGTGCCATTTAGTAGTGCTTTAGTTTTCAGGTGGAGATCAGGACTTTAATTACATTTCAGCTGAAGAAAAGTCCCCTCAGAAAAGTCCTAAAGCAAAATCCATGCTCAGCAGATGACCCTCTGCTGCCTAGGTTGCCCTGGGCTGTTCCTCTGTGGTCCAGTTGAGAACCCGATTGGACCATAGGACGGGCGTCATCTTCAGGTGCCTGCTCTGTGGCTCTTATCAAGCTGGACAGTCTCAGCACAAAGGGAGGGCTCTCCAAGCAAAGTGTTTGGCAGCCCCTCTTTACCGTGGACTTTTCAACAGAACTGTATTCTCCCACCTCCTCCAACAACTAGTTGAACGGTGCACTGTTTGTTTCAACATAAAGAGTGGAAATACTACTTTCAGATACTGTTAAATGACTTTTAAATAGAAAGTAAATTATAAGATGAATGTGTTTTCTGTGGAAAATTGCTGCTATCAAATTTCAAAATGTGAAAATATTTCCCTGAATTCGTGAGTTGAAATCATTAATTTGTTCAACACCTACTACATACGAGGTACTCTGTGATGCCATTGGAAGTTATAAATATGAGGGTTACATAAAAGCACAGACCCTCTTATGGCAAAAATAAGCTATGACTGCTCCAAGGTGCCAGATTTACCCTTGAACCAATCCGACTTGTTAGTTTGTCAGACTGGTTTGGTTTTTCTTTCATTGAATTGATATTAGCTTGTTAACAATAATGAAATCAACTAGTTCTTTTACCATGGTCTGTTTATGCTAAGCAGTTCTTTATCTTTTCCTATCCTAGTCTAAGTGGTTTTCCTCAACGTGCTTTTAAAATATCAAAACATTTTAATTAGGCAATAGAACTGCTTCCCAGAAGTCTGCTCTAGGAAACAAAATCATAAAAGACTGCTGAAAGGTATTATTTCCATAATGTTCTGACTTAAAAAAAAAAAAAAAACAGGATTTATGTACATAGGGAGTTTTCCGGAAGAAAACACAATTTATAATTAACAGTGCTTGCCTTTGGGCAGGGAATTAAGGGGTCTTGAATAGAAGGGAGACTTAACTTTTCATTATACAAGTTTTTATACGCTTAACTTTTACCATTTTAAATATTGTATTTTCCATTTTAAACGCTAGTGAATAACAGAAGGGATACATTTCCTGTAGTCTTTCATAAGCTCCAAAATGCCTCTTCTAAATAAGAGAAAAATAGGTGAGCTATACTCTATGTCTCTTTGATGTCTTCCTTTTGTATATGTTTTCTTGCTAAGACAGAGTGGGCTGAAAGGAGTCTTTGAATCTAAGATTACTCCAATATTGGTTCCATGAAAGAGGTTAACAAGCAGGTCCTACTTGAGATTGGGTAGTTAAGCAGGGCCTCTTTGAGGAAGCCAGGTTTAACCAGAAAGGGAAGTTGCCTGCAGGTAGGACCCTAATTTCCTGCTGGCAGCATGAGAACAGTTACTATCCATACATCCCTTGAGAATGAAGTGGATATACGTCAGGGATGTCTACACCGTGATTGTATCTAAAATCTTTTTCCAATGATTTCTTTCATTCTCCTTTGTCAGTAATTCCCAAGAAGAATCAATGCTGGCAAAGAAAAAAAAAAAAAAAAAAGAACAACAAAAATAACCAAACACCTATTTGTGTCAAAGAAAGACAATTCTGTGATCTATTTGGTGCTTACCAATTCCATGATATCTTTCTCTTGAGTGCTTCCTTTACACCTAATTAAAAGTTTAAGCAAGCATGAAACAAAATATTTCAATTGAGATTGGAAGGGCCTGAAACAATACATGCTCTGTTGTGTGTTCTCCCAGATCATTTTTCTTAGCACTTGTTACTTAGACCTGCACAGGATTTCAGAGTCTCCCTTGTTAAGCCAAAAACATCCTTTTCTTTTCTCTCATTGTTGGATGTGTGAATTGGGAAATCCATCCACATAGATTTCAGGATCCTCTGTCTCCGGGAATGAACCAACCATAACAATTCAACTGTTCCAAAACTTATCCTATAACAATCCTTACACATTTTAATTACATCTCTCTAGTCTTTAGTGGAGAATTACAGTTCTGGGACAAAATACTAAACCCTCACTGTGTAAAAAGTAATTTTCAGGTTTTCTTTTTAGGTGGTGATTCATCTCAGAAATAATGTTTTATGTGTTTACTTGCATCAGGCATTCATAACTAGCAATGAGCAATGGTATAATTATTTTTTAGCTTCGTGAGAACTGTCAGAGTTTAGGGCAGTATTTCTGTGAAGAGCCTACTGGTTGTCCTTGGACAAAGGTATTTATGGAAATTCTGAGAAAACACCAACCAAGACCAGTTAGAGTGAGAGGAAGAACAGACAAGCAGTAGGGCTGGATTGAAGGAAAAGGTCTTTTAGAAAACTACTCAGAAGAAGGGAAATATGTTTGAAAACCAAAAAGAGAGAACATCAGAAATTAAGTCAAACAGGATCTTAGCCATAAAAAATAGAATTATAGATAGCCTTATGTTAATAAACTCTCAAAATGCATAAGCTCTGATTTTGTATTTCACGGGTAATAGTTTCCTATCCTCTTTCCATGGACTCATATTAATGACCACGCCAACCATGAAATTAAACCTTACTCTTTTAGAAATGGTAGAACGAAATTGGAAGGTCAACTTAGAGTTACTATGGCAATAAGTACTCTGCAAAAAAAGAAGTTTGTCAAGTTAGTACAATATTATTTCCTATTGAGTGGAGTAAGTTTAAATTCTGAGTCACTAAGCAAACATAAGAAAGGACATCAATACCATTTTTACTCTTGAAAAGGCATCATAGATATTCAGCAGAGACTGCCTCCTTTTAGGTAGTTGAGCTATTATTTAAGGCCATGCTTCTAGTACGATACTTAATTAGATATCTCTAATTAGATATCAGCAATTCACAGAGGATTTATGTTCTTGCTACTCACCACAGCCACTAGAGGGTCATCACCCTCTCCCTGGAGCAAAAATTTCAAATTGTCAACATGGAAGAATAGATGTCCCTGCAAATACTACAAGGTGGTCACAGTAACCACATTTTCTTGTATGATAAAGGAAAATCTGAGCCTAAATAAACATAGGCCACTGGTGTCACACCTGCTGAAGCAGGTCGGCAAGTTAAGCATGGAGGAAAAGGTGAGTTTCAAGTGGCTTTAGCTGTTAACCAGCTGGCAAAGCCAGTACATTCTAAACCACTTCATTTTCCCAGTATTCTCCAGAACATCTTATTCAGAGCTTTGGCTGCTTGTCAGGAGATAATATAATCTCCCAATGCCACTAGCTGAAAATGATTCATTTCACTCATGATTTAGTAAGACTTGATCAGAGATGACTGTCTGCTTCTCAGTTAAGCTGTCATCCAAACCCCCAAATTTTGCTCCTCTCTGAAAATTAGGCGGCATGACTACTTCCTATAAGATCAAAGTTTTATCTCTTGTTATTAAATTTATCACTCCCCACATTGTTCAGGATTAAAAAATTGCTGAGGCTTTAAAATATGAAAAAAATGATGATAATACTCTATTGCTACCACACTAACTGAAAAGCAAAGTGAACGATAAAATTTAGAAGTTTGGAAGCCTAATTAGAAATATAAGTGTCTGTGTATCCTATGCTGGCTCTGCCATTTCTTACCATGCTCTTTCCTTTTTTCAGCTGCTGGCTGGGCGCTGGCCTTTTGATCACAATGACTTTGGCGTATTTCTCTGCAAGTTGTTCCCCTTTTTGCAGAAGTCCTCAGTGGGGATCACCGTCCTCAATCTCTGCGCTCTCAGCGTTGACAGGTAACGTGGTTCTTTCCCTTTACTCTGTTGTTGGGTTTAGAAAAGCAGTTTTGTCAGAAAGAAGAGAACTCGAGGAGCCTTGAGAATTGGTGTTCAAGACAGTTGTTCATTAGTTCCCAGGAATGAAAATACTAGCAATCTTGCTCTACTGTTTAGAATTCCTTTCCACAGTTGCTGATTACCAGCCATCTTTGGTTCAGGCAACTTGTACTGAGAGCATTTCACCAACTATATCCATTTGACATCCTTATGGCAACAAAGGAAAAAGGAACATGTTAGGTGGAATGAATGTTGGAAAAGGAAATTCTAGGACATCCAAATTCTGTATTTTCAATGGTAGATTTCTCATTAGAAAAAAGAAGATACTGTTCAATTGTGTTTCTAATGCTTGATTAGTTGAACTGAGTGGTGAGTACTCAGAATTATGTTCTAATCTATGCTTTTCTGAATACCTGAAATGCTTCCTAATTTTTAAAAAGAGGACAACAGAAGCACCCCTTGATCCAACTCTGAAAAAAACCATCAAGTATCTCAGAGTCTTTCCAGAATTCTTCTCAAACATGGATGTCAAGGCGTCAAGAAAGAAGTCCTTCTGAATTCCATGAACTTCTAGAAGGTATTTTCTATACCTTCTAATTTTCATAGCAGGAGTTATAAAAAATGAAGTTAGGAACTCTATAACACGTTCTGTGGTGCTTTTTTGTATTGAAAATAATCCTTTGCAAATGCTGTTTAATGTCTTATTTAGGTGGTTTACCTACAATTTAGAAGAGGTTTTCATTTTTCCTTTCACACTCTGACAATCACTTTATCAGAGCACCTAAGTCCCATCATAATAGAAATAAAAGTCCCACTTTCATAAAGAACATTTTAGTGTTTACAGATATTCATTATTTATCATTAACAATTAATTTTCAGGACCAAAGGTGTTACTGTTAAAACATAAAAATACTCATTCCATTGGTAGTAGAAAATTATAATGGTATCCTTGTTATAAATTTATGGTTATAATAATTGTGAAACACTAAACAAAATGTTTAGTAGTGTTATTAAAAATAAATTTATTGCTGAAATTAAAACAAAAAATTCCATTAGTAGTTTAAATTGCAGTAATGCTATTGACAAAAATGCTACCACTGCAGTGGTACACACAAAGATCAGAAATAATTTCATCACCTATTAGTAGGATTCCCAGTGATTCCCAGGAAAACCTGAGGTCTACATAGGTTTCTTCTGCATCATATCAGATGTTAAGTGCTGCTGCATAAAAATATTTACATACAATAGATGGCCACTGTATCACTTTCCCTTGACAAATAATAGATTATGCTACTGTGACCATGTCCTAAAAAACTGAGCAAGCATTTATAATCTGGACTTTATTCACTAATGAATTCTCATTCTGCTGTTCCCACTCCTAGCACGCCAATAATATCATTTCCTCTTGTAACTAAAGTATTGTATTATCTAAAGATTAAAGTATATTAAATTATATCTATTACATTACTAATACATGAAAAATTTTTCCTACCTGTATTTATTAAGTTGTATATTTAGAGATGTAGCTAGGTATTTTCATTATAATATCTAATTAAAATTTTAAATTATAATATAACTCTAAAACCCATATGGGGAAAAGAAATAAGAAAATAATCATGATAATTTAAAAAAGAATTATGTTTCCTATACACATATTCTTCCTATATGATATTCTTAAATGTTATAAAGCTACAGTTTTAAAACAATGTGGTACACACACATAAACACATTGACAAATCAATGGGAAAAACAGAAACTGGTGTCAGAGTGTACAAGAACATATTATAGGCTGAAATCACTTTAATGGGGAAAGGAAAGATTCATCAATAAACAGTAATATGTACCATCTGGGGAAAAAAACATGCTAAAGTCTTATTTTGTACTATATATCAGTAATAACATTTATAATTATTACCATTTATTGAGTATCAGTATGTACCAGGCCCTGTTAAAAATACTTTCCAGAAATTATTTTATTTAATCCTTATAACAACACCTGTGATGGTGCTATAATTATCCCCATTTTACAGATGAGGAAGCTGAGGTCAAAAGGGCTTAATCAAGGCCAATTGGCTACTAAGTTTTGGAGCCATATCAAATAAAAGTAGTGTGCGTTCTTAACCACTATGCACAAGCATGCAAAAACTCAAACCATAGAGCAATAAAAGAAAATAAACCAATATCTATTTGATCTCTAGAAAAGGAAGACTTTTCGAACCTAAAGTGGATGGTAGAAAATCTAAATAACACTATAAATGCATTTCAGGACATACAATTTTAAAACGTGAATATCAAACATTCATAAAATTAAAAAACAAATAAATAAAGCAATAATCCAGGGAAAATATTTCCAGCAAAACTATAACATGTTAATATTCTTGGTATTTAAAGAAGCCATACAAATAGTAATTAAAATCCTACTACTTCCATATAAAAAGGGCATGAGTGTAAACATCACCAAAGAAGAAATTAAAATGACTAACATATGAATCATATTCATATTATCAAAGAAATTCTCATTAAAAAGCATGTTTCTCAAAATCTGGTGGTAGTAGGGAATTGAATAGCCCTTCCAGAAACTAAAGTCCTACAAATGTTTTTGCCTTCTGACCCCGTAATTACAATTTTTATGATCAATTCTATGGAAATGATCCAAAATTTGAACAAAGAAGTCAGGTACAAAGATGTTCCTTACAACAGCAGTCCCCAACCTTTTTGGCACCAGGGACAGGTTTCATGGAAGACAATTTTTCCATGGACTTGGGGGTTGGCACGGGATGGTTTCGGGATGATTCAAGCGCATTACATTTATTGTGCATTTTATTTCTATTATTATTACATTGTAATATATAATGAACTAATTATACAACTCACCATAATGCAGAATCAGTGGGATCCCTGAGCTTGTTTTCACTTGCCACTCACTGATAGGGTTTTGATATGAGTCTACAAGCAATTGATTTATTATGGTCTCTGTGCAGTCAGACCTCTCTGCTGATGATCATCTGTATTTGCAGCCGCTCCCCAGCACTAACATCACCCCCTCAGCTCCACCTCAGATCATCAGGCATTAGATTCTCATAAGGAGCACGCAACCTAGATCTCTCACATGCACAGTTCACAGTAGGGTTTGCGCTCCTATGAGAATCTAATGCCGCCGCTGATCTGACAGGAGGCGGAGCTCAGGCAGTAATACGAGCGGCTGTAAATACAGACAAAGCTTTTCTCACTCACCTGCCACTCACCTCCTGCTGTGCAGCCCTCTTCCTAACTGGCCATGGGCTGGTACCCGTCCGTGGCCCAGGGGTTGTGAACCCCTGCTTTACAAGATCATTTAAAGAAAGAGTTGAAAGCAGCCTTGTATTAGGGAAATGGATAGGGATGTTAAATGAAATTTATATGTATAAGTATATGAATATAAAATTCCTTGAAAGGAATATGATAAATATTAGTAGTAGTTATGTCAAGGGATAGAGTAACAGGTGTAACATTCTTCTGCAAGCAGAAAAAAACTTATGAAAGTTTATTTTATTTTCTGTGACCCATTTTCCTTATTTACTTCATGCTATTCCCTACATTTTATTTTTCTCATATGCCCAGCTCATTCTTATGACCTTTATTTTAAATTAACACTAATTTCCTATGACTGGGTAGCTCTAAAACGCAAGCATATGTAGGCCTGTGTGTGCGTGGAGAAATACAGGTACATGCCCAGCTCAGAATTACTTCCATGCCTACTCTTGCTTTTACAAAAACACCATCAAATTTGGGAAAACAGCATTTTACTTAAAAAATTAAACTTTGTCCCAAAGTTTAGGTAAAAATAGGATGATAACAAGTTTTAGGAAAGGGCCACTCAGTGTTCTAAGAAAACTGCACCTCCGAGGAAACATCTAAACAAACCCAGACAAGAACAGCCCATGACAAACAAGAATGAAAAACAGGAGAAGCAAGACAAGGAAGATGCTTGGCTCCTATAAATAGTAAAACCTTTTTTAAGGCAGCTGGGCATACTCCTCTGAGAAGAGAGGCATTGATGAAAAGAGAGACCAAGGAGAGGAAAGAATTTGCTTGGCTTGATAAGAAATATAGGCAACTTTTCATCCCTGCAATATATTTTCTTGTTACAAAAATTAGAGTATATGCTCTGAAGAGTGTTATGGGCCATGGTATAGTGGTCCCTTTTGTAGTTCGTACGAATCTATTTAATAAATTTTTTTTCTTGATTGAAAAATACTTTAGGGCACTTATTCCTCAGTGAGATACTGTATCATGAATTATCCCTAGATTGAGAAGCATAATTCATAATTTAGTTCAACAGAGAGACTTGGCAAGAAGAGTATGAGGTACAGACATGAAGAATCAGGCCTGGCTGCTGTTCTTTAGGAGTTTCCATGGTTGAAGACAATGAGCTGGCAACCATGGAGAAAGAAGTGCACAAGGGAAGTGTTCAGGCGGTTGGATCCCCAACCAGCTAAATCATCAAAACCCTCCATTCCTTCTCCAGCTCACCTTGTTCTGCTGCCTCTTTCTTCCTTGGGGGAGCCTCAGAGGATGATCTTGCTGAGCTTCAATCTCCCCAGTATAAACCCTACCTGTATGCAGGGAGAAGGGGGTGGTGGGAGATGATGGGATGGGGAAATGGAGGGATTAGGTCATAGATTCCTGTTTCTGGTGTAGGAATACCTCACCCACACCATGTCCTCCCCTACCTCACGCATGGAGAAAAATTAACTCAGTGTTCAATCACAAGCTATCAGCTATGTAGCACATGAAATGTTCTTGGTTTGAAAAAAGAAAGAGAGAAGAATGAATGTCAAGCATTTATTTCATTAAGACTTAACCTCAGTTTTACATCAACGAGAAGAACAGTTTTAAAATTCCACTTTTGCAAAAATCTGCCTGAATCCAGGAGGTTTTTTCTGGGTAATCAACTCACCGTCCTATGTTCCCTGGGTCCTTTCTTTATTATTTTTACATTTCATTTGGTACTGACTCTCAACTTTGGGACCGGTATGTAGGGAATC
Source organism: Mesoplodon mirus (assembly GCF_964341445.2). Taxonomy (NCBI): domain Eukaryota; kingdom Metazoa; phylum Chordata; class Mammalia; order Artiodactyla; family Ziphiidae; genus Mesoplodon; species Mesoplodon mirus. The sequence goes on along the minus strand of NC_138977.1, from coordinate 7,754,460 downwards.
TCTTTTGACATTTCTATTTCAAAAGCTTTCACACTAGAGAATGAATCATTCACACTTGATTTCTGAAGATAAGATACAATTTGCTTTGAATCTTGATTCGGTTGCATTATATTCTTCTAAAAATAAGAAAATGCCTTTATTTTAAAAAAAACAAAAAACAAAGCAAGGAGTAAAAAGAGGGAAATTGGAACCTGTTATGAAACAATTTGCAACTTGGGAATCCCTGCTTTCATTCTATGAGCTGAATCAAATTACGGCCCAGGAAGAGTTCCCGTGATTTTTTTGGTTTTGTTTTTTAAATATGATGATTATCTCTCATTTCAGAGTTGTTGTTTTTGAGGGAAAATAATGAATGTAAATATTCATCCAAGTTTTATACAATTTCTCCATTACTTCATTGATTGATCAGTGAATACTAATACTTTAGGATCAAAGAAAAAGTCTAGCTTCCTCACTCCAGGCTTTTAATCTGAATAAAGTAAACAAGACAGAGAAAGCACATCTTTTGTACCAGAATGGATGACTTCCCATTGTTCATTTCAACTATGGACTTGACTTATTAAAGTTTTTCACTAATTCTTCCTCAAATCTATTATTTATTTTTATTTCACATCATTAGTTACTTAAGAATAAGATAAAACAGGAATTTCAGAAAAAGACTGGGGAAATTTAGAAACATATTTTGACCTCTATCCAAGCTTTATCAGTGAAATAGTTTTGTCTAATGCTAAAGCAGTATACTTCTAAAATGAATGAATTTTTCCCAACAAAACATGAATAACCAGCCATTACCAATAGTGCAAATAGGTGTTCTTACCTGCCATAAGTGACAAGCTTTACAAGTTACTCTTGAGTTTGCTTCAGAGGGAAAAAAAAGAAGAGGCAGGGATTGGGAAGAGGAATTCAATGCTATTCCTTGTAAGGTTAACAGTCATGTTTACAGTAGAAAATGATGGGGGTCAGACCAGTAAAAAAGGTCTGGGTACAGCTCCAGACTGTACTTAAAAGTTGCCTAGGGAAAGAGGCTGTAAAAAGATATAACTCTTTTAACAACTACTCCAGATGATGTGTAATTAGATACCTGGGAAAGTTGTAAGGATCCATTACTAAGGCACTTTGATTTGCCTCAAACTCAAAGCCAGTTCTTCATCCCTCATTTCAAGTAATTGCTTAGTGGTCTCTATGATATTCTCAAAGGTTTATCCTAACTCAAGAAGGCATGGAAGTGATTTTCTAAAAAACTTCATTTTTACTTAGACTAGGGCTTGGTTTCTCCTTATTCTCCTAGTGCTATGATTTTCCTTTCACGCTGGGTGTAGGGCAACTTGGGATCTCATTTGGGGGTCTGATCCCTGTCGCACATAGTTATTCATTCTTTTATCTTATTTGTATTGTCAAGATCAGGTGACTGGTTAAATCTTGCTACCTCATTTTTCTTTGATAACAAACTACCCCCAAACTTAGGGGTTTAGAACAACCACCATTTTCTTATTATCTGACCATGCTGTGGATCAGGGATTTGGGCGGTTCTTCGGCTCCTTGTTACTTCGACTGCGGTCTCACGGTGGATTTCAGCTGGCCACTGAGCTTGCTTCATGGGTCCTAGACTGACATGACTGGCCCCTGGGCAAGAACAGCTGGACATCTGAGCTCAGCGGAGCCCATCTCCCTCTCCATGGAGTCCAGGGCTATTCAACACCCCTCCAGCGGGCTCAGGGCTCCAGGGTGGAACCTGCTGCTCCATTCAGAGGTCAGGCATGAAACTGACAAAGCATCATTCCAGCTGTGCTCAGCTGGTCAAAGGAGCCACAGGCCAGCCCACATGAAGGACCCAACTGAAGAAATGTCCAAATATTTGCAGCTTTCTTTTTTATTATTATTAATTTTTCTTTTTTTGTTGTTGAAGTATAGTTGATTTATAATGCTGTGTTAGTTTCTGGTGTAGAGCAAGGTGATTCAGTTATACATATATAAATATATATTCTTTTTCAGATTCTTTTGCATTATAGGTTATTACAAGATATTGAATATAGTTCCCTGTGCTATACAGTAGGACCTTGTTGTTTATATACTTTATATATAGTAGTTTGTATCTGCTAATCCCAAGCTCCTAAATTATCCCTTCCCCCCCCTTTCCCCTTTGGTAACCATAAATATGTTTTCTATGTCTGTGAGTCTGTCTCTGTTTTGTAAATAAATTCATTTGTATCATTTTTTTTAGATTCCACATATAAGTGATATCATACGATATTTGTCTTTCTCTGACTTACTTCACTTAGTAATCTCTAGGTCCATCCATGTTGCTGCAAATGGCATTATTTCATTCTCTGCAGCTATCTTTTATTTTTTTAAACATCTTTATTGAAGTATAATTGCTTTACAATGTTTTATTAGTTGCTGCTGCATAACAAATTGAATCAGCTATACATATACATATATCCCCATATCTCCTCCCTCTAGCATCTCTCTCCTACCCTCCCTAACCCACCCCTCTAGGTGGACACAAAGCACCGAGCTGATCTCTCTGTGCTATGCGGCTGCTTCCCACTAGATATCTATTTTACATTTGGTAGCATGTATATGTCCATGCCACTCTCTCACTTCGTCCCAGCTTACCCTTCCCCCTCCCCGTATCCCCAAGTCCATTCTCTACATCTGCGTCTTTATTCCTGTCCTGCCCCTAGGTTCTTCAGAACCTTTTTTTTTTTTAGATTCCATATATATGTGCTAGCATACATTATTTATTTTGCTCTTTCTGACTTACTTCACTCTGTATGACAGTCTCTAGGTCCATCCACCTCAATACAAATAACTCAATTTCATTTCTTTTTATGGCTGAGTAATATTCCATTGTATATATGTGCCGCATCTTCTCTATCCATTCATCTGTCAATGGACACTTAGGTTGCTTCCATGTCCTGGCTATTGTAAATAGAGTTGCAATGAATACTGTGGTACATGACTCTTTTTGAATTATGGTTTTCTCAGGGTATATGCCCAGTAGTGGGATTGCTGGGTCATATGGTAGTTCTATTTTTACTTTTTTAAGGAACCTCCATACTGTTCTCCATAGTGGCTGTATCAATTTACATTCCTACCAACAGTGCAAGAGGGTTCCCTTTTCTCCACACCCTCTCCAGCGTTTATTGTTTGTAGATTTTTTGATGATGGCCATTCTGACCGGTGTGAGGTGACACCTCACTGTAGTTTTGATTTGCACTTCTCTAATGATTAGTGATGTTGAACATCCTTTCATGTGTTTGTTGGCAATCTGTATATTTTCTTTGGAGAAATGTCTATTTAGGTCTTCTGCCCACTTTTGTATTGGGTTGTTTGTTTTTTTGACATTGAGCTTCATGAGCTATTTGTATATTTGGGAGATTAATCCTTTGTCAGTTGCTTCGTCTGCAGATATTTTCTCCCATTCTGAGGGTAGTCTTTTCATCTTGTTTATGGTTTTCTTCCTGCAGCTATCTTTTAATCCACTTCACCTGGCTTCTCTTTAAAGTTCTTCCTGCTGGCATTTTGCTCCCAAACCTCTGTATGGCAACTGGTTTGCCTAACACATAGGAGACACAAGTCATAAACAAACGTTACAAAGGGTCACATTTGCTCAGTTAAAGATGTGCAGGGCTTCCCTGGTGGCGTAGTTGTTGAGAGTCCGCCTACCGATGCAGGGGACACGGGTTCGTGCCCTGGTCCGGGAAGATCCCACATGCCGTGGAGCGGCTGGGCCCATGAACCATGGCTGCTGAGCCTGCGTGTCCAGAGCCTGTGCTCCGCAATGGGAGAGGCCACAACAGTGAGAGGTCCGTGTACTGCAAAAAAAAAAAAATGTGCAGACATAAAGATATAAGTGCCACTTTACCTTATGGAAGTGGTAAAACTGAAGAAAAATAAATTTTAATGAAAGCAAGCATTGACAGGCACTTAAGAGAAACATTTTTAAAGGTACTTAAGCTACTCTTTCATTCCCTTGATTTAGTAATCTCACTCAAGATAATTAACCCAGGAAAATCATTCAAAAAGAAAAAAATCTGTATGCGCAAACATATTTATAGGCAGGTTATTCACAACCTTGAAACACTAGAAATGATGTGACCATAGGAGGAAGATTTAGGTAAATTGTATCAATATCTTGTCATACTGGGTAGCCTTGAAAGTAATAAATGCCATGCCTATGTAGAAACATGAAAAGCAAATAAAGCCCAAAACAAAATTGTAACTGACAAGATTATAATATAATTATATTCAAACTATACTTATGAGAATAGAAATGGGCAAAGAATAAGAAGAAATGAAAATAGATTTTGCTGAAGTGATCTTTTGAATTGAAGTTTTCTTTTACACTGTTTTAAAGTACATTCAATAATATTTATTTTTAGTTTAATGAGTTTCCCAGATCATACCTTAAAGATTCAAAGACATGCATTAAATGCCTCTAGCCTTGAAAACATGTAAAAATCTATTTATAGACATATACAGTAACAAACATCTTTACATAAACAAAACATGTAATTTATTCTTGTATTTTGGCATGTCACATGACAGAGTTCACAGTGGTGTCATGGGAAAAGACTCCCCTGGGACTTAGCAGACCAGAGCCCTGGCCCAGGCGCCCCACATTCACTGGAGACCAGGCAGAGGACTCGGTGACACACCCCTCCTCAGGTTCCCAAAGAGAACACAAAGGGAGAAAGATCAGCCCAGAGGTCCTGCTTGGTTTTAAATTATTGTGTTCTAGGATTCTGAAAGTATTAGCTCTTTATCTGTTGCCTAATTCAGGGCTGGCTTGAAAAATAAGAAACTCTTTGGAATGTATATTGGCTTTGGCCAATAAAGACAAATGCATGGTAAGGAAACGAACAAAGAAAGATTCTAATTCAACAGATATTTATTCAGCACCTATTGTTGTAGGTCTTGTGACCAACATGCAAGATGTCTACCCTATGGAGCTTATATTCAAAAGGGAGAGGTGGACATAGACCATAAACAAAATAAATAAGTAAAATATTTGACTGGTCCCATAGTAGTAAGTGCTATGGAGAAAAATAATCAGGCTGAGTGGGACAGGGTACATCTGGAGGGGAATCTGGCAGTTTTAAATAGGGTATTCAGGGAAGGCCTCTGTGAAAAGACACCATTGAGTAAAGATCTGAAGGAAGTGAGGAGGCAGCTCTGAGGACACCTGTAGGCATTCCCACTGGGGTGGGAACCCACTGGGGGATCTGAGCAGAGAGGTGACATGATTGGCTTACATTTTAACAGGCTCACCCTGGTTGCTATGTTCAGGGCAAACTGCAGGAGGGTGAAGTGGACACAGGGAGACCAGTTGGGAAGCTATTACAATAATCCAGGCAGGTGGTAACTGGCGAGATGGTGAGAAGTGGTTGCATCTGGATACATTTTGAAGGAAGAGGTTGCAAGGTTTGCTAAAGAATTGGATGTGTGGTGGAAGAGAAAAAGAGGAGGGAAGGCTAACTTCAAAGTTCTGGGCCTGAGATGGTAAAGACTAGAGAGAAGGCAAAGAAGGGGTCAAGGAAGAAGACCAGGAGTCTGGTTTGGGTGAGGTTCAGTGCCTATTAGATATCCGAGTGGAAACCTCAAGTAGGCAGGTGGATATACAAGTCTAGAGTTAGATGTGAGGCTCTAGGCTAGAGTTATAAATTTGAGAATTAATTATCAGCATATAGAGAGTTTAAATGATACTAAAGCCATGAGACTAGATGAGATCACAAAGAGAGAGGGTGTAGATAGAAAAGAAAAGAGGTGTGAGGACTAAGGAGAAATCCAACACTAAGAATTTGAGGCATGGGCATGATCCAGCCAAGGAGATGAGATGGAGTGGCCAATCCCATCAGCAGGAGGAAAACTAGCAGAATGTGGTCAAAGCCAAGTGAAGAAAGCATTTCAAAGAGGAGGGATTATTTCCGGAACAGTTTTTGGTGGCAGGCTGTTCATAACCACACCTAGTAAGGCAAACATATTGTATATTATCTGTTGTGTCATTATCACCCAAATAGAAATCATTTTGGGAACATCCAGTATTTCTTATTTTCCACACCTTTCTGCACCTCCATCATCACAAGTGAGTGTTTCTAATCGCTCTTATGGTTGTTTTCTCATCTCCTGGAGATGTTATCAAGATCAGTGTGATTACAAATGGGAAATATTCTAATTCTCAGTCATGTGGGTTAATGAAGGAGCAGACTGATTATGAATCATTTGCTCAACTAGTCACTAAAAATTACTTCTATTTATTTTTAAATGTTGAATTCACATTGGATTATAGATATGTCATATTCTGGGAACTCATGGGCACATTATAAAATGAAGCTGGTCTGTGAATATATTCATCATTAGAACATGTAGATCACACTTTCTTACTAAACCACCTTCTATCTCCAATCCTGCCTAAGAAATCTGGCTTTCTCTCTTAAGAGAGAAAGTGTTTTATTTACATCACCTTTCCTGATAAGAGGAGGGGAGAAGAAACAGATATAACTCATTGACAGCCTTGGGATATAGACATTCTGTCTCCGTTCCTTTTAGCTTTTACTGGACATCAGGCTGCCAGTCTAATAAGGCAGCAAAGAAAAGTAAACAGAAATAGAAAGCAGAATATATAGCAGTCTTCATCCCACTGGTAATAACCATAAATTTTAAAATGCAATGTTGGCTACATCGTGAAAGGATTTTCTTGGTCTGTTTGTATAGCTGTATTTTATTCCATTCTGAACTAATCTGGACTTTTTCAGAGATTCCTATTGTACACCAATCTTATTCATCCTAAAAATGTTTCACAAACCATTTCTCCAGCAAAATGTGCTGTATATATGCCACGTGGTATCATCGTGCATACCAAAACTATAGGTTCTAATCTACAGTGAAGAACAAGGTGGCATAATTCCTAGGAGTTGTGTTTTCACAGGTGTAACTTTTAGTTGTACTGAGACAGAACACTAACTATAAATGATAGGGGCTCATTTTGGTGGCTATGGGTAGCTTGTATCTTGTCTTGGCGTTGCTGACTAATCTTTCCCATTAAGCTGCCTGGCCTGCAAACCCATGTGCACCTGTCTCAATGCCTTGGTCTGTTTTACAGCCTTCTTCTGGCAGTATCTAATGAAAGCTATTAAAAGAAAATGTTTCCTTTCCATTACAACAACAACAAAAATTTCAAGAATGAAGTCACAAAAATACTGTACCACAGGTCCCTTCTTAATAGTAAGTCTGAAAGCAGTTAGCACCAGACCATCATCTCAGGTCAAAGAGCATAGTTTCTGAAACCAAACTTTCTTTAGACTTAACATTTAAATGTGATTATTATCATAAAATAGTAAGGTAAAATATAAGGCAAACACAATTTCTTAATGCCAGTTAATGCTTTTTTTTTAACGTATTTTTTTATTTTTGGCTGCGTAGGGTCTTCGTTGCTACATGCGGGCTTTCTCTAGTTGGGGTGAGCGGGGGCTACTGTTCTTTGTGGTGCGCGGGCTTCTCATTGCGGTGGCTTCTCCTGTCGCAGAGCATGGGCTCTAGGTGCATGGGCTTCAGTAGTTGTGGCACATGGGCTCAGTCATTCTGTGGCATGTGGGATCCTCCCGGACCAGGGCTCGAACCCATGTCCCCTGGATTGGCAGGCATATTCTTAACCACTGCACCACCAGGGAAGTCCCCCAGTTAGTGCTTTGATTGGCATGATTGTTCAGTTATATTTATATCCTATGCTTCTGTATGAACCATTCTTTCCTATTAAACTGTAAACCCTAAAGTTTAGGAACCAAGCTATCTTTAGCTCCGTTTTATATAGTCTAGCACAGGGCCATATGGGAGAGATATAGTTATTCTTTGAGACTTTCAAATATAATTATTAGAAATATTTATTTACTAAAAAACAGCCACCTGGTACAAGCCCACTGTGATCATATTTTGAGGGTAGAGGAAGGGAGAAAACAATGGAATATCTATGGTCACTATTCACTTAAGGATATCTAGATCCACTTCATAGATAATATTTCAAGTTTTTTTAATATAGAAACAGAAATAAGACATTACCATAACAAGTACCAGCAGCTTTCACTACCCCTTCCATCATCCAATTTTCCCCCCAGCTTAATAAACATAGCACACCCACCTCTGCTGCCACATCCTAAATTCTCATGAGATTTCGATAGGCCCCAAGTGAAGATCTCAGACTCAGGCCTGCCAGCCAGTTGAACTCCAAATGAGTAGAACTTTTAATAGCCCCACTTGTTTTTCACACCAGGACTCACAGAAAATTCCTAAAAAGCTAATGGTTGATCACTGGCCAAAGGAAGGATCTTTCCAGCATTTATAATTTTCATTTAATTGAAATAAACTTAAAATTTCCTAACCACTTGGTGCCATCACCCCCTTTTTTTTTAGGTACAGAGCAGTTGCCTCCTGGAGTCGTGTTCAGGGAATTGGGATTCCCTTGGTCACAGCCATTGAGATTGTCTCCATCTGGATCCTTTCTTTTATCCTGGCCATCCCCGAAGCCATCGGCTTTGTCATGGTGCCCTTTGAATACAAGGGTGAACAGCACAAAACCTGTATGCTCAATGCCACGTCAAAATTCATGGAGGTATGAAAAGTTTAAAGGAAATTAATTGGGGAGGGGAGGAGGTCTTCATTTACCATCACCAAGATTTACTGATATCTCTACACTGCCGAGTGTGGTTTACTCTGTTAGTTCAGTCAAATATTCTTTAATTGCATGAGAAGCAGATGTAAACCAGGGCTTAGCTTCTTGAATAAAACAACTATTGTGTTTTCACTCTTGTATTATAGCACAACTGTAGACAAAACTACTGCTCTGCAGCAAACAACTCAGAATTCTGAAACAGGTTTACTAAGAGAGATTGATGTGTATGCGTGTAGTGCTCTTTGGTTTGATAATAAGGAGCACAGCGCAACACCCATCTGACAGACACACTGATGCTTATTTGATGTTACTTGGGGAAATGCACATTGCTCACACAGTTTTTAAAGACAGATTTACTAATTCAAGGTAGGAAGTCATTCTCCTGTGTGCTTATGTTAGTACAGGTTCTGTCTCATATATAAATACTATAATTGTTTAAATTTAAATTTTATTTTATTTGGATTCTTTTCTCTTTTTAAAAAATATTTATTTAGTTATTTATTTATGGCTGCATTGGGTCTTCATTGCTGCACACGGGCTTTGTCTAGGTGCGGAGAGCAGGGGCTACTCTTCGTTGTGGTGCGCGGGCTTCTCATTGCAGTGGCTTCTCTTGCTGCGGAGCATGGGCTCTAGGTGTGGGGGCTTCAGTAGTTGTGGCACGCGGGCTCGGTGGTTGTGGCTCACAGGCTTAGTTGCTCCGCGGCATGTGGGATCTTCCTGCACCAGGGCTCGAACCCGTGTCCCCTGCACTGGCAGGAGGATTCTTAACCACTGTGCCACCAGGGAAGCCCCAAATAATGTAAATTTGCAGAACTTTTTTTTTTTTCCCGTTACGCGGGCCTCTCACTGTTGTGGCCTCGCCCGTTGTGGAGCACAGGCTCCGGACGCGCAGGCTCAGCGGCCGTGGCTCACGGGCCCAGCCGCTCCGCGGCACGTGGGATCTTCCCGGACCGGGGCACAAACCTGCGTCCCCTGCATCGGCAGGCGGACTCTCAACCACTGCGCCACCAGGGAAGCCCCAGAACTTTTTTAAAAAGCATTTTAGTGTAACAAATTCAATTGTTGCTTAATACACCTGACCACATTAATGTTTCTGAAAAGCTTAATTACATAACTGAGAGTATTAGGAAACACATTTAAAATGCATTAAAATGCATATTTCCTCTGCAAAACTAGTCACATGTAGAACGAGGAGGAAAACCAAGAATAACTATTTCTCTTAAATCAGCATAATTTAGTACTTTGATGTAAGTTTCATGCAGTTCAGATTCCACATTTAATCATTTACAGACATCTTAAGGTATGTTTTCTTTCCATGGAAAATTCACAGAATTAGTGGTTTTACAGTTGGAAATTCTTGTTTCAAAATTAAAAGTGCTCATGAACACAGCCAAACTAGCAGCCTTAAAATTAAAGTCTTCTGCTGATCTACTGACTTTTTTATGAAGTCAACCTCCACAGTGAAAAGCAAAGTAGTAGGAGGCTATCAGAATTTGGGCAGTGTGAATGAGCAATCTAGAAAACCCCTGACTAAAACATTAGAGAGAAGAGGCTCAACATAAGAAGGAACTCACTGGGAATTTCCTGGTGGTCCAGTGATTAGGACTCATGGAAGTCATGGGTTCAATCCCCGGTCAAGGAACTAAGATCCCGCAAGCCGCGCAGTGTGGCCAAAACAAAAAAAAAAAAAGAGGAACTTAGTGACCATTCCAGCTGGACAAAATGAAATGGGTTTCTTCACAAGGACGCATATCCTTTCTAGAGATGAAGCTAAGAGTAGTTGCCCTTCAGGCTGGCGGGGGCGTTGTGGCTGGCGGGCGCCCGGAGGGTTGCAGTATAGGGTATGAGTTTGAACTGATGATTTTGAAGATTTCAGTCCAAGTCTACAGTTTTAGGACTCTCTTTCCCCTCCTGTTCTCTTTTTCTAATGTGATTCCCCCTCTTTTTCCACTCTTTCCTCCTCAACTTTGCTCTAACCTAGACTGGAGGGAGGTCCCTCCATACCCTTGCTGGTGACATCATTTCAAAAGAAATGTGTGACCCCATTCTCTACAGGCCTCTACCACGGAAGGGGCAGGGAACTCCGTCCAGTCCCCTCCAGGTAGGGTCAGCTTCCAGGCCCTCTGCAGCTGCTTCTAGGCAGTCACACCCAGCCAGCCATGCACCCAGAAGAAGTGGGTACAAAGGAAGGGGGTCCTCCAAGGAGTGTTTGTTTGTGTTGCACTTAAATGAAGAGAGAGTCCTTCTGATTTTGTGTTTGTTTTTTTAAGTTCAGGACTAAAATCTTTCTACAGTGTGATGTGAATAGGAAAATATTTGTATAAACAGATTTGAATAAACCAACTCCTTTGGGAGTCTGCACTTAACCTGAGGCTAGAATTCAGAGGTTTGTAAACTTGAATGGAAAGGAAATTACATGTTTATTTTCACTAACTTCTAACTGAAATTTATCATTTCCTTCTAATATGAAAGTAGGCAACAAACCACAGTAGTATTTAGCAGTACCACGATTTTTTCACTAATAGAAATAACAGGCATTTCATACCACATAACAGTTGTATAATCTCGAAATATCATTTACATTCATCATTGCTTCTACATTCTGATAGAACCACCATTAGATCTGTGATTTAATTTGTTAATAAACACATATATTACTACATCAGAACTTTCTTTTTCATATTTTGATATCTGTGTTTTGATGTAATTGGTTTCCATTGTAATCTTACATATTTTATTTCATGCACATAAAAGTATTATTCTCAGAAAGAATTATAGTCTACACCAGAAGGCGATCTATGGCATAAAAATATTTAAGAGCCCCTGCCCAGAACTTTTTTTCCTCAGGAACCATTTAAAGAACATTTTAATAGACATGTTATAAGTGCAGCCCACTGGGCCTCTTTCTATATTCAGAAGCTCTCCACTTTTTCACAGAGCAGTGTGATTATTTTTTACTGTGGGAACTGAGATATTACAGGAGGCTGCATTATCCTTAGTAAATAAACAATCTGGAGAAACAGCGTAAGAAAAGGAACAGCATTTCTTCCCAAGCTGGTGATTAATTTAATGGGATGAAGAATTTAGATGTAATTTTCTAATTTCCATTTTTTTGGGGTATTATATTTTCTCTTTCAAGAACACATAAAACTGAGTAATCCTGGTATTTACAAATCCTGTCCTCAGGGAGATAATGCTCAGTATGCCTTCAGATAAGCTACACTGCCTCAATAGTTTCCAGGTGGTAAGTATTAAAAGAGAGGGAGAAAGGGCACAGTTATTGATGGCTCAAACTGGCTGGCTGCGAGGTCACATAGCAGACATACCAGACAAAGGGTTAATTCCCAGTAACCGAAACTCCACAGATAAGCCATTCATAACCCTCACTGTTTCCAAACTAGACAGACACATTAAGTACACTCTAACCACAATAGTCAGAAGTAAACCAGGCACTAGCAAAATGTTGAGAATCACCAACAAAGATAAGAGTCTGTATGTCTCAAAATCATGTTTTATGAGCTTTGGAAGGGAACTCTTTTTATTGATTAGGGCTCTTGCCCTGTGTAATTAAAACCAACTTCAGTTTATTCAAAATATCTTTGTTGGGATAATTTTTTACATTTATTTTATTGAAGTATAGTCGGTTTACAATGTGTTAATTTCTGCTGTACAGCAAAGTGATTCAGTTATCCATATATATACATTCTTTTTCATATTCTTTTCCATTATGTTTGATCACAGGATATTGAATATTGTTCCCTGGGCTATACAGTAGGACCTTATTGCTTATCCATTCTATATATAATAGTTTGCATCTGCTAATCCCAAACTCCTAATCCATCCCTCCCTCCCCCTCCTTGATAACCACAAGTCTGTTCTCTATGTCTGTGAATCTGTTTCTGTTTCATAGATAAGTTCATTTGTATCATATTTTAGATTCCACATATAAGTGATATCATATGATATTTGTCTTTCTCCTTCTGACTTACTTTACTTAGTATGATAATCTCTAGGTCCATCCTTGTTGCTGCAAATAGCATTATTTCATTCTTTTTATTGCTGAGCAATATTCCATTGTATATTCATCTGTCAATGGACATTTAGGTTGCTTCTGTGTCTTGGCTATGGTGAATAGCGCTGTTTGTCAGGATAATTTTTAATGCAATTTCTCTGTGTGCTATTATAAAGCCAAGATAATGTCTGGAGTTTCCAATTTAGTTGTTTTGACTACCACCTCCAAGCCCATTACCACAGCCAGAGAGCATGAATAGACAAACATATCTGCAAGCACGCAAACGTTGAAGCCACCAGAGGCGCTGTACAGCTAATTTTCATTATAATGCTCCTTGTCCTCTCTCCCTTCTCTTCTCGGTCCAGTTCTACCAAGATGTTAAGGACTGGTGGCTGTTTGGGTTCTACTTCTGCATGCCCCTGGTGTGCACCGCGATCTTTTACACCCTGATGACTTGTGAGATGTTAAACAGAAGGAACGGCAGCCTGAGAATTGCCCTCAGTGAACACCTGAAACAGGTAAATCTAATACGATCAGGAAGATGTGGCCAAGACCGTTTTGTCCTCGACAACAGAAGGCCTATGAATACGGTATTTTGCAGATTTAGCCTGGTTTCCTAAAAATAAAAAGACTGTCTTGTTTGTCTGTATGTCTTGTTTTCTTTAGAGTATTCGGCATTTCTTCTGTGAAGTAGGGATCCGACCTGTGAAACAGGTGGCCCTGCGGGCAGGGCCCAAACAGAGAGAAGCTATTCATTTCTTTTGCCTAGAGTGTAACAAACATGCGTGTTTGTGATTAGCAGTACGTTGAACTGGGGTTGGAACTGTGCCAGGACAAAAAAAAAGAAGTATATGACTTTCTCCATAGGCAGGCTTTGCAGTCTTGTTGTGGAAATAAAACACAAACATGAAATAATTGGAAAATAGAATCACAAGTTGTGGTAACAAGTAGCCTTTGCTATAGAAAGCCAAGGAGGATATGAGATAAAGTCATGGAGAAATTGTATGAGGGAGATTGAACGGTTCATGGAGGATAAGTGGGTTCCATGGGGAAGAAGAAGAGGACAGGGGGCATTTCAGGTGGGTGGACAGGGGTCTAGTAGAACACAGCATGGGCACCATGCATTTGGGGAACTGGAAAAAAAGATGGACCTCATTAGAGCAACATCTAAGGTAAGACTCATGATAGGAAATGGGATTGGGTACATAAGAAGCCACGTTTTGGAGGGCCCAAAGTTCTAGAAGAAATCTGAACGTGTCATTAGGATGCTATTGGTCCTTCCCAGGCAAGAAACGGAACAGATAACACTGTGACGCTTATATTTGCTGGCTCTGTGACATTGGGCAAATTGCTTAATCTCTCTGAACTTCTAGTTCTTCAGAAAATGTATATAATAATACCACACTTTTCTGTACAAATACCAACTTAATTTTGAGTCTTAAAAATTTTTAATGAAATGTATATAATAATACATCAAAGGGATGACCTAATGCATGTGTGGCGTCTAATAGAACCCAACTCATAGTTTAGTCAGAAAATGTTGATATATATTAATTCAAAGAGTAAAACTAGGACTGTGGGTAAGTTTTCAGTTTCAAGAGACAAGTGTATAAGGATGACGAACCACACCAAAAGTTAACGTGAGTTGTTGATGGAGCCTGGAAATCTGCCCTGTATGATGACCATACAACAAGCATCATTCTTCATCGGCAACACTTTTCAGCTAGAGGGCTGATTATTTTTGAGCGTCAGCTCCCTATCTGTAAATTGGACATAATAATATATGAACCAGTGTTATTATGAGAATCTAAGGAATTAATGTGCATACACATACTTTATAAAATCTAACATGTTATACAAATGGTAGCTATTATCTCTTATTATAATTTAACAGGAAGATTATCTTGAGACACTTTAGTATGACATCATCCAGGCATGAATGTTTCAAGTACTCCAGATGTGAAACATATTAAGCAATTATTATGGCTCATTCCTGCAATGAAGATAACTGATTAGAACAGATTTGTGAAAACCTGTTTTACAATGTTGATTTTGCACTAGCACCATGATTGAGCCTACTTAAGCGATGAGTGGTGACTGCTCTGAAAATAATCGAATAGGGATTGGGAGCGGTAATAAGATGCTGCTGTTTCACAGTTTCATAGCATTTTTTAAAGTTTTTAAAGAGCATTTCCATGTCCTTTTCGTATTTGATTCCTCCAAACACCCTGTGAGATAAGCTGGACAGGCATTACCCTTATTATACAGGTGTTTAAGAGATTGACTCAACCAAATGGAGATTAGAACCCAAGACTTGGCCCCCATGCAGTAGACATTCCCTCATGTCTTACTCAAAGCTAGAGCAGGTTCTAACAGCAGGAGAGCAAGCCTGGCTGGAAGGCCTTCAAGTGGGATGGCAGGAGAGCTAGCTCAGAGTGAAAGACCCTGCCACCCTGTCCAATATCCAATATGGCTTTTGGTCTTGCTTCTTGTGTGTTTTTCTCAAAGTTCTCTTCATTATACCAACAATACCTTTTTTTTTTTTTTTTTTTTTTTTTTTGTGGTACGCGGGCCTCTCACTGTTGTGGCCTCTCCCGTTGTGGAGCACAGGCTCCGTATGCGCAGGCTCAGTGGCCATGGCTCACGGGCCCAGCCGCTCCGCGGCATGTGGGATCTTCCCAGACCGGGGCACGAACCCATGTCCCCTGCATCAGCAGGTGGACTCTCAACCACTGCGCCACCAGGGAAGCCCCCAACAATACCTTTATCAGTTAGGGATTGTGTTTGGATGCTGGTAGCAGAAAACCCAAAATAACAGGGAGTAGACCAAGTAGGGGGTTATTTTTCTCCCATGGCAAGAAGTTCAGATGTCATTGGCTCAGTGGTCAAGGGACTCAGAAGCCAGGGTTCTGCTGGTGTACTGACCTTTCCATTTTTATTGGAAGACAGCCGCTATAGCTCTACCATTATGTCTTCTATCCAGGCAGCAAGAAAGGGAAGAACACAGATCACATTAATGTGTGTGCACCAAAGGAGTATACCCCACGTTTTTTTTTGGCCACACCCCACAGCATGTGGGATCTTAGCTCCCTGACCAGGGATTGAACCCGTGCCCCATGCACTGGAAGAGCAGAATCTTAACCACTGGACCACCAGGGAAGTCCTATCCCCCACTTTTAAGTAGCTTTTCCAGAAACTCCACACAACGATTTCTACTTAATGTAATTGGTAAGAACTATGCAGATGAGGAGGCCAGGCTCCCGTGCTGCCATGACAAAATCAAGGATCTGACTGATAGTAAGGAAAACAGAAGAATGGATATTGATTAACCAAATATCAGACTATCATGGCAACATACTAATATTACCTTTTAAAAAGTTATCCTCTTGGGCTTCCCTGGTGGCGCAGTGGTTGAGAGTCCGCCTGCCGATGCAGGGGACACGGGTTCGTGCCCCGGTCCGGGAGAATCCCATGTGCCGCGGAGCGGCTGGGCCCGTGAGCCATGGCCGCTGAGCCTGTGCATCCGGAACCTGTGCTCCGCAACGGGAGAGGCCACAACAGTGAAAGGCCCGCATACCACCAAAAAAAAAAAAAAAAAAATTATCCTCTTTGAGGATGTGCACAGGGGATGTAACCTCTCCCCAATACCCTCCTTTTCTATTTTTCTGGGCACACTGTCTTTCTGTGTATACAAAATTGGCCCTTTAAAATGATCCCCCATTCCTGTAGATTAATAAATAAAGGAATCCTTTATTTCTCTCAATCATCGTTCAGTTTATACATTCTCTGAAGTCATAGCCCAGCTAACTAGCCAGCTAACTCTGCAAGATTAAAGAACTCCCAGTTCTTGGGACTAGAGCCACAATTTGTGACAACTGCCCTGAAATCTTTTTAAATGGCTCTATTAATCATGTGGGTTTATTGTAGGCTTCCCATACTTAACACTATATGCTTCAGGTTGAACCAGCATTACCCTTCCAAACCCTGTTTTCAATCAGTTTTATTTTGACATTAAGTGATTCCAGTTACAGACAAGTTGCATTTTACATTCCCAGTTGGGCTTCCAAACGCATGCCCTGTAATACTCAAGTACAATGCACACAAATGACTGGTTGCAGATAATTCTTAACCTATGGTTTTGCTGATCCTATGCAGACTCCAAAGCATGTAAACCTGCCATTGGAGTCAAGCCAGGGTCAACATGTCCCAGTTTTTCTAATCGTCATTGCTGATAATCCTTTACCCTCATCCCTCTATTTGTAAACAATATATCCTTGGAAACTACATGTCCATGTCATTAATGAAAGAATTTTAAAAGCAAAAAAATCCCAATGCCAGGTTTCTCTAAGATCAAGAAATGGAAAAAACACATTGCTCTTCCTTTTTCTTTTCTGTTTCCTACTCCTGTTTTGTTTTCCAAATATCTTTTTAGACTTGTCCTTTTTTTCCCCCCCATGATGCACGGCTTGCGGGATCTTAGTTCCCCAACCAGGGATTGAACCCAGCCTTTGGCAGTGAAAGCACACAATCCTAACCACTGAACCACCGGGGAATTCCCTAGATTTGTCCATTTTTTATCATGCTAGGGTCAGTCACCTTGACTGCCATGCTGTCATTAATGCTGGTGAATTAACTGCTATTGAGACTTTTAACTAACCCTCACCCCACATATTCAACATACACACACACACAGACCCAGCCACAGTGTTGGCTCAACCCCAGCCAGTCTCCACCTCTGCCCACCATCGAACCTCTGTCTTGGCCCTGATGACCAGCCTGAGACCAACATCCTTCCTGGCAGCTGCCCCAAAAGAATCACTAGCAACTCTTTGCTTGGAAATTGGACTCCAAATGTTTTCTTTTTCTTTTCTTTCTTTTTTTTTTTTTTTTTTCTGGCCACACTGTGCTGCGTGAAGGATCTTAGTTCCCCGGCCAGGGATAGAACCTGTGTCCCCTGCAGTGGAAGCACAGAGTCCTAAACACTGGATCTCCAGGGAATTCCCTGGACTCCAAATCTTGAAGAGCTGGAGGCATGGTGAGGGGCAGGCTGCTCTGACATTTCTTCGAGTTACTCTTCCCCAATTTACTACTTCCTTTTGTGTAGCTCTTTCCTCTAGTAGAAAAACACTAAACTTATTGTCTTTTTTTTTTTTTCTCACTTTCCTTTAGCGTCGAGAAGTGGCAAAAACAGTTTTCTGTTTGGTCGTAATTTTCGCTCTGTGCTGGTTCCCTCTTCATTTAAGCCGTATTTTGAAGAAAACCGTGTATGATGAAATGGACACGAACCGATGTGAATTACTTAGGTATGATCCTCTGTACTTAGGAGGAAATTGGAGTTTCTCTGATTTCATACTTATAAGACTTTTACAAAACCACCTACTCTACATTCTCAATAGCCCTGAAAATTAAAACTGCAAAGTTGATTGTTTTTCTTTAGCTGACATAGCCCATAACTGATCTCAAAAATGTGCACAAGCCATATCAGTAATTTTGCTGCTCCCCTCCTGGGGCTGTGCATAATAGTTTGGGTTAACCAAGTGCTGGGTATATGTGTAAATGTTCTGCAGAACTGAAATTACCATTTAAACAAGGACTTAAGGGCTTCCCTGGTGGCACAGTGGTTGGGGGTCCACCTGACGATGCAGGGGACGCAGGTTCGTGCCCCAGTCCGGGAGGGTCCCATATGCCGCGGAGCAGCTAGGCCCGTGAGCCATGGTCGCTGGGCCTGCCCGTCCGGGGCCTGTGCTCCGCGGCGGGAGAGGTCACAGTGGTGGGAGGCCCGCGTACCGCAAAAAAAAAAAAAAAAAAAGGACTTAAAAAGAAAAATTCTGACTGCACCTATAAGAAATGGCTTCTGGGCAAGAAAAATGCTTATTCTAGAGATAAATGCTAGTTAGCAGATTTGAAAACATGTTCTAATCTATCTCCTCTATTTTCTTTTGCTCTAGTTTCTTGCTGCTCATGGATTACATCGGTATTAACTTGGCAACCATGAATTCATGTATAAACCCAATAGCTCTATATTTTGTGAGCAAGAAATTTAAAAATTGTTTCCAGGTAAGACATTTTGCAAGCATTTTTTAAGAACAACCAAATGAGTATATTAAGTAACCAACAGGCATGGTTCATTCCAGTTGTAAATATCACTTTCATTAGCTGTACTTTTCAGTAGAGAAGTGAAAAATCACATTTTGTTACCCAGAAAGGGGGTCAAATTGTCAGCATAACAGAAAAGCAATATCTATTCAGACAACAACATATTCAGAGGTTAAAGCAAAAAGAGCTAACTTAATAACATGCCAATTTAGTGTCCTGCTTTAAAAAGAAATACTCCAGGGCTTCCCGGTGGCGCAGTGGTCGAGAGTCCGCCTGCCGATGCAGGGGACATGGGTTCATGCCCCGGTCCGGGAAAATCCCACATGCCGCGGAGCGGCTGGGCCCATGAGCCATGGCCGCTGAGCCTGCGTGTCAGGAGCCTGTGCTCTGCAACGGGAGAGGCCACAACAGTGAGAAGCCCGCGTACCGCAAAAAAAAAAAAAAAAAAAAAAAAAAGAAATGCTCCAACTTGAGCTCTAGGCCAACAGAATAGATAAAACTTATTCATGATCTCAACAAAACATAAACTCATTGTTAAGAAATCTCTTGCTAAATGCTATTTAATAGTACACTTAATAATAGCCTTTTCAAGGAAAGTAAATGTTTATGGCTCTGGAAATCTGAACTAATGTAATTTAATTCGAAATCAGTTTCCTTCCGTTCTTCAAAGTTCCCTGTAACTAAGCCAACCCACGTCCTCCCGAAGCTCCAAGCACTTCTTACAGAGGTGTCATTTTTCCAGTTCCTAGAATGATTTTAGCCTAAAGTTAATCCTAACTGGATTCTGTTTTCTTTGGCCAGGATGTTTAACTTCAGTTTATGGTACGTATTAGAAAGGGTAGCATAGAGTTCAAGGGTGCAGGATCTGGAGGCCAACAATCTTGATTTAGATCACAGCTCTGCCCTAGCTAACTGTCTTATCAGTTCCCAGTGGTACCCCTCCTGCTTCCTCAGTTTGCTCATCTGTAAAATCAGATGCTCACTGTATCTATCTCATAAGGTGGAATGCAGTGGGTTAATATATGTTAAGTGCTTGAGAGAACAGAGAGTGCTCAGTGTGAGTTCTTATTATTAGGGGTAGAAGAGAGGAAAAACACAAGCGACTGCCCTTGTGGAACTTATAATCTAGAAGGAAACAGACAAATATTTTTTTAAAAAATCATAGAAATCGATGAAACCTGGTGTGGAAGTTATTGTTGCCACACTTTTGAAGTCTAGTGGGTCATGTTTACAAGTCATGAAATGCCCTAAGAAAGATTGACTAAAATGCAGGTCCTAACAAATACATGATGTCATCTGGAGTTAATATCAGTTTCTAATTCATTTACACATTAACTAGAGGGGAAGGGGAAAAAATGAAGGTGCAAACCCTCAGACATTGAACACAGTTTTGACTGATCTTCATAAAAAGGCAGCATCCCCAGGGGTAAGAGCCCAATAGAGAGAGTCCTGGGTTCTAAGTTCAGTTCTGCCTCTTATTACCCTCTCTAAGCCTCCCTATTCTCATTCATAAAATGAGGAAAATAGCACCTACCCCCAAAAGCTGTTAAGAGCATCAGATGAGGTGGCCAATGCAGAGAGCCAAGTAGGTGGTACACACTGAAGAAATGCCAGGCCTGAGACTTCCCTGGTGGTCCAGTGGCTAAGGCTTCACACTCCCAATGCAGGGGGCCTGGGTTCAACCCTTGTTCAGGGAACTAGATCCCACATGCCGCAACTGAAAGATCCTGTGTGCCGCAACTGAAAGATCCTGTGTGCCGCAACTAAGACACAGCACAACCAAATCAATATTTTTTTAATAATAATAATTTTTAAAAACACTTAAAAAAATGAAATGCCAGGACCCTCCCAGCGCTTTCCACCCATACCCACCCCAAATCATTGAACACTCTCCCTCCACCAACACTGCCTTCCCTTACTCTTTGACTTGGTGAATAAATTCAAACAAGAAACAAGGGATCTGTCGCTTTGCACTAGAATACACTGTTTAACTTCTCCCTAGAGGTTACAAACTCCCTACCCTGCATTACTAGTAAGGCTCACACTCTGTCCTCAAATGTCTACAGACATTCACCCCTTGTTGGTAGGCCTCCAGGTTCTGCAGGGAACAGGTTGGTGGCCTCATCATTTTTTTTTTTTTTTTTTTTTTTTGCTGCGTTGGGTCTTCATTGCTGAGCGTGGGCTTTCTCTAGTTGTGGTGAGCAGGAGCTGCTCTTCGTTGCAGTGCGTGGGCTTCTCGTTGCAGTGACCTCTCTTGTTGTGGAGCACGGGCTCTAGGTGCACGGGTTTCAGTAGCTGTAGGCTTCAGTAGTTGTAGCTCACAGGCTTAGTTGCTCCACGGCATGTGGGACCTTCCCAGGCCAGGGCTCGAACCCATGTGCCCTGCATTGGCAGGCAGATTCTTAACCACTGTGCCACCAGGGAAGCCCTGGTGGCCTCGTCTTAATTCGAGTCTATTCCTTCTCCCAGTCTTGCCTCTGCTGCTGCTGTTACCAGTCCAAGAGTCTGATGACCTCAGTCCCCATGAATGGAACAAGCATCCAATGGAAGAACCATGAACAAAACAACCATAACACAGAGAGGAGCAGCCATAAGGACAGTATAAACTAAATATCTTAAGGAACATTCATCAATATACTTCAAATCCTATTGGAGAAAAAAAAAAATCAACACAACTGCATCTCCAGAAATCTCTTCTTCCATCCTTCTCCCATGACTCAGTACCACCCCCTGGAAAAATGTTTTCCAAAACGTTGAAGGGTCGACTGGTTTATACCCACAAATTCAACGAATCTTACTTTGATTTATCTAATTTACATATTCTGCATGTTATATTCAGCCCTAAAAAATGGTGGCAGTTGGTGGGGGAAAGGAGATTGTTCAGTTAAACCAGAAGGATATATACTATCTTTGCATGAAAATAGAGTTTTCGAGTACGTGGCTAGCTTTCATGGCGGTTCTGTAGAATGTTCCGTAAGAACTGGTCACCATGAAAAGTTTAGAAATTATAACAAGGTTTTCTATTTTTTTAAAGTAATTTTGTTTTTTTGGCCAAACACGGTATGGGTTTAAGTCTCCTTTATTTGAAATGTCATTCAGTGCCAGTATTTTTTAACTGCATAGTTGCCTATACAAATGATGATTTGAGCTTATTTACGCATATTTTGCCCCCCAAAAAGAAGAAGACATAAAATGGACTTCAGGTGAGCAATTAAGTTAATGTTTCTCATGTCACTGGCTTAGTTTTAAAACATAAATTCTCAAGCTGCAAGAGCTTACAAGAACTTAAAGCACAGACCGATATCCACATATGGCAGTTTAATAGCTGCTATTCAAACAATTTTTAAGAATCTATATTTTCTTTTTTTAATGGTGTTTCATTACAGGAGACCTTGTGCATATTTTTATGTTAAATTTAAAAATAATGCTTGAATGAAATAGTTCTATTTTTCATAAACCCAATTTTTTTAATGGAAGCATGTTATGTAAAATCAATACCATATACTAAAATTTAAATGTATGTGTCATTTAACTATGCCCAAGACTTTCGGTGCAATGCACAGAAGTCCAAAGCACGGCCAGGAGAAAAGGACTGAGTATTTTTAGAAGATTTGGAAATTTTCATTGAGGTTTATTATTGGTTTTAGTAACATGTATACGTGTGTATATGTATGCAAATGTACATACATATATACATACATATGTATACAAATCACCTCATAGTCTCTTGATTACTTTTAAAATGTTAACTGGCAGTAAGACTTTTTTGGTCATTCCCTTTTTCATATAGGAATATAGGAAACATAATTTCAAAGAGGCCAGCTGAGTTTATCATGTCTGTGAAATATAATTGCCACCATGAACTTAAGGTTCTCTGGATTTCCAGTATGCACCTAAACACCTCCCTCACCCCAACTCCTCACATAGTCACCATTTCAAGAGGCCCACAGTGATTTCTGCTGGGCGTTTTCCACGATGTTTACAGACTGTGAGTACAGCAGAAAATCTTTTACTGTGTGTATATAAA
Organism: Mesoplodon mirus; assembly: GCF_964341445.2. NCBI lineage: Eukaryota > Metazoa > Chordata > Mammalia > Artiodactyla > Ziphiidae > Mesoplodon > Mesoplodon mirus. The sequence goes on along the minus strand of NC_138977.1, from coordinate 7,731,657 downwards.
CATATATATATATATATATATAAACAACCATACAGTTCTTTTAGCCAATTTTTCTGTGATTGTCTCTATGGAATGCACTCGTGGGTGTGGTATTTGCACGTGGTGGGACGGTTATATGGACTTCACATAATCTAATACCAATGCCCAGCAGTTGTGCCAAAGCACACACTCTAAGTGGAATCTAGGTAGATGTTCCTCTCGACAACCAGCCTCAGTCAGTTTTAATCTGTCTGTGTTCATAAATCTTGTGACAGTGTTATTATTACAAATGGAATGTGGCAGGCAGCATGAAAAAGGACGAGCCATGGGTAGACAATGGGGTTTGTGTTCGCTGGTTGGTTGGTTAGAAAAAAGCAGTATTTGGGGTTATATTTTTTCCTGTGCTGGAGCAAAAGTCATTAACATTTGAAGTATTATATTGTCCCAATTCCCAACTCAGCGTGGTGATGAGACTGACAAGTGAGCAGATGTTTCTATCAGACTTCGCCAGAAAGATTGCTGATAATAAATTAGCTCAGCTGATTCTTTGGGCTGTATTTTAGCACAGTCATGTATAAAATGATATCAGGTTCCAGCCATCCAACTGCAGGGCTCCTTTACGTGTTAGCAGTCAAGTTCCATTAGCCCACTGGTGTGTCACATGCAGTGATATATCTCTATAATGTAAGCCATACGTTCACACCATTTTGTTTAGACAGTTGTCTTTTTTTAAAGATGCTTTGTCTCTTGCATGTTAAAATGCATTTTACAAGTTCAAAAAGTCATAGATTTCTGAATAACCACACAGGCTTCCATGTGCATTTTGTTTATGGACCAGTAAGTGACCGTGGTTGACTAGTAGGAATATTTCCAATTTCTACCTTTATCACATCTTTTCAAGTAAATCTGTAGAAATGAGCCAGAAGCCAAGGCCCTGCACTGGCAGTGGCCCATAAATATAAAATAAAAGTTTACAGAAGCCTTGCAGGTGTCTCTTCATTTGCATATAGTTCTATGTAGGAAATGTTTGTTACACAATACCTATTGCAAACATCTCCCTAGTAATAGCTAGGTGAGCAGTTTTACTTTCAAACAGTTGCTTCCTAACTGTACTCTACTCTCAACCAACTTTGCTGTATTGAACACTTAACTCTCCCATTCATTCCTTCCTTCATCTTTCCTGTAAATTTTACTGAGCATCTGCTATGCACCAGGAGTTCTAGGTATTGGGTATATAGCAGGGAACAAAACAGGCAAAATGCCTGCTCTCATGGAGCTTGTGTTCTAGAAGAAGGAGTTGGACAATAAACAATTAGGATCAATAAACAATGTGTCAGGTGGATACCTGGAGGAAAGACTCATCTACATACAACTGCTTATTTGACATTTCCAACTGGATGACTAATAGACTTACTATATCTGAAACTAAGGTCCTGATATCCTTCTAACCTGTGCTGCTATAATATTCCTCTGCTCATGTATTAGTCAAGGTTCTCCAGAGAAACAGAACCAATAGGATAGATCGATGAATAGATAGATAGATAGATACATACATATATACATAGAAGATTCTTTGTGAGAATTGGCTCACATGATTATGGAGGCTGAGATATGTATGCCATGATGTGCCATCTATAAGCTAGAGAACCAGGAAAGCCAGGAATATAATTCATTCCAAATCCTAAAGCCTGAAGAACAAGGGAGCTGCTGGTATAACTCCCAGTCTGAGGTCAAAAGCCTGAGAACCGTGAACAGCTCGCTGGTGTTAAGTCCCAGGGTCCAAAGGCCGGAGAACCAGGGGCACCAGTGTCCACAGGCAGGAGAAGATGGATGTCCCAGCCCAAGAAGAGACAGAGGAAATTCATTCTTCCTCCTCCTTTTGTTCTTTTCAGGCCGTCTACTGATGGGTGATGCCTGCCCATGCTGGTGAGAGCAGATCTGCTTTACTCAGCCTCCTGATTCAAATGCTAATCTCTTCCAGAAGCACCCTCACAGACACACCCAGAAAGAATATATTCCTAGCTACAGGGTGTCTGTCCCTTAGCCCAGCCAAGTTACACAGAAAATGAACCATCACAGCCCAACTTTTGAGGTGTCAGGACAAAAGCCTTGAAGTCCTGTCCCACTTCTTTCTCTCACAGCTTATACCCAACTTCTCAATAAATTGTGACAGGCGCATCCTCAGACCATCTCCAGAATCTGACTCTCCCTCTCCCTCCCTCTTTCTCTCTCTCTCTCTCTCTCTCCCCCCGCCACACACACACACCTCCCACCTTCCTTTTCTGAGCCACCAACATCTCTTGCCAGGATAACTGCAATCAGATCCTACATGCCTACTTGTTTCCAGCCTTGGAAACACCATACTCTAACTGGAGCCTCTCTCTCAACCCCCATAAGTGGTCTAAAGGTGTTCACATTTCCAAGCTAGGCTGATCAGCAACCCCTAGGGAGTTTTCTACTAACAACTAAAGTAAGAAAGAGCCCTTTCTCACTGTCGCAAGCCTGGGAGGGTGGGCATTGTGAAGAAAGTCAGTCTAGAGTGTAACAGAGATGAAAAAGCACATTTAAGTCCCTGGGTCTAGTTTGCCCTGATGCTTTTCCGTGGCTTGAGTAAGCCAACGAACACATTTACCTTTGTGCCCATGCTAGTTAAATTTGGTTTTCTGTTGCTTACAATCACATGGTCTAAGAACATCTCATCTAAGTTATTTTTATTTATCTCTTCTTATTGCTGTTGTTTAAATTAATAGACTATGTTTTTTAGAGTAGTTTTAGGTTTACAAAAAAAATTGATTAGAAAGTCCAGAGAGTTCCCATATAGCCTCTTTTCCCTGCTTCCTCATACATAGTCCCCCCTATTCTCTACCCCTTGTATTAGTGTGGTGTATTTGATGAACCGATATTGATACGATATTATTAACTAAAGTCCATAGTTTACATTAGGGTTTGCTCCTTGTGTTGTACATTCAATGGGTTTTGACAAATGGAGAGTGACAGTTAATCTACCATTATAGTAACATTCAGAATAGTTTCACTGCCCTAAAAATCCCCTGTGCTCCACCTTCCCTTCCCTCCTCCCCTCCCTCTTGATTTATCTTTTCACTCAACACAGATGTAGCAACAGCATATTACCTTGTTCTAGTTGCTGAGAATGTAAAACCGGATGTATAAATAAATACATGCACTGAAGTGCTTAGTGGTGAATCTGTAGCCATCAGCATCGGGGACAGTAATAGCACAAAGGCAAAAGCAGTCAAAATTCTTTAAACTTCAGTGAGTGACATCAATGAGCACAGTGTGAGGGCTCTTGCTTCTACAGTTCTTATTTTAGCCAATATAATCATATCACAGCTGAGACAATGGCATTACAATAAGCAATATAGCATTGTCTCTACATTAGGAGCTTTTTAAAAGTCTCTAAATACACGTTATTCACCATCTGAAAATAAACCCACCCAGGAAATTTTAAATTATTACAGTAGTAAAACAAATTGGAGATTAAGTCCAAGAAACAGCCAAGACACATGTGAATCTTTCACTAGTCTACTACCTCTATTGTTATTTTTAGTAGTATTGTTAGTCCATGAGAGAGTATTAAACACTATATATGTGTAGAGTGAAGAAAATGCAGTCAGTCTTCCAAAACCTTTCTAGGCCTGAAATTCTGATTCTTTTGTCTATAACATAACCTAACACAGTACTGTACTTATTGATTTTTCTCCATACTTCAAACAAGCAAAGTTAAATCAAGGTACAAGTCCACCACATGCAGTTGATCTTTTCTGAAATTCCAAGGGAGTCTTCACATTGAAAAATCCCAGTGTTTTTTAATAATCCTACATTAGAGAAGCTTCTGTCACACTCTTCTCTAAGTAGTAACAAAGAAAAACCAGCATCTATATTTGGTCTGCACTGATACTTCCACTTTTTTGTTTCTAAAACTGAAAGGAGACAGGCCACAGCTCTTAGAATCAGGGAATAATCAAGAACTGAAAATAATATTGTAACTGCAAAGCCAGCTTTCCCCATGAAGCATGCTAACAGAGTTCACTTTTGATTTGATGAAGCCAGAAGTTCTAATATCTCATGGTTTCCCAAGCTTTTAGCATCAATAATATTCAGTTGATTCTGTGTTTCTTCCTGGGAGGTAATAAATTAGGAAGAGCAATGCCACCCTAGATAGAATCAGAAGAGTCATGAATCTTCCTAAGGGAATGTAGAGAATTCCACAGATTTTTCCTTTTTGGTCCTAATCCACATAGTCTCCTTACCTAATTTATGTACATGGAACTGATCATTTATTTGAATTTGATTCCATGACAGTGGAGGCAACTGTGTGCTTGGTGTTGTGTGACAGATTTGTCCCAGATGGGAGAGAGTAACGGACACTGCCCAGACTATGTAGTATCACATGATCAGCCAAACCACAGGCCCCAGGCACCTACAAGTCACAGCTTGTCTCCCTCCATTTACACAAGTTTTTACAGAATAAGCCATTTCTCCATGACATATACCTCTCTATTTCTCTCAGAGTATGACAATTGGGATTCACTACAATTAAATTCTTGTCTTTTAAAGGATCCTGAAATGAGAAAATCTACGAAATGCAATCAAGTAAGGGGAACATATGTGCCTTTTTAGGCTTTTCAGGGCAAACATTCGCGCATAATGAAAATTTGATCTCCCAGATCCAGTCTTTTCTCTATTTTAGGCAACCCAGTGGGGTTAGGCCTGGATCACTCACTCTCAATCAAGCCCCTGTTGGGAGGGATGGAATTCTGCTGACCAGCTTAGGCCAAGAAGGGATAACTCCTGGAGCTGAAGTTGGGACAGGGTAGGGAGGAGTAACTTCCCAAAGGAAAACTCATGTGGCCTTAGTAAGGGGAAAGGAGGGGCTTCCCTGGTGGTTCAGTGGTTAAGAATCCACCTGCCAATGCAGGGGACACAGGTTTGAGTCCTGGTCCGGGAAGATCCCACATGCCGCGGGGCAAATAAGCCCGTGTGCCACAACTACTGAGCCTGTGCTCTAGAGCCCGTGAGCCACAACTACTGAAGCCCCTGCGCTTAGAGCCCATACTGCACTACAAGAGGAGCCACCGCAATGAGAAGCCAGCACACCGCAACAAAGAGTAGCCCCCGCTCACCACAACTAGAGAAAGCCCGCGCGCAGCAACAAAGACCCAACACAGCCAAAAATTAATTAATTAATTAATTAATTAATTTTGAAAAAGGGGGAAGGAGAACAGCTGCACCACTTCTTTTCTCCATCTTTAAGGATATTGTTCATATATCCTGCTCCTCCTTGTTTTCTGCTGCTTTTTCACATTTTTAGCTCAGTTAATTCCTTGATTTTTATTCTTTTCTTTAAAAATAATTTTTGCTCTTCAAATTATAAAAAATAATATATAAAATAGATGTAGGATATATCTAAAGTCCTTGCGGTACAAAACAATAATTAATGAATGATCCATGTATACAAGGGGAGAAATCCCTCTACATGGGGCATTTTATATATATATATAATGTCTTACACTTCAATATCTTACTTTTAATTTATCCAGTTCTTTGCTACCACAACCAAGCTACACTGACTGTACATCTTTTTACAAGTCTCCATGGAGACGTGTGTGATTTCTTTAGGAAAATTAAAGAGAAGCAGGATTGCAGCTGAATCATACATCCTGCCAGATTGTCTCCACAATGGCCCCACCAGTCCTGGATTGATCCATTATTAAAGATTTCAGGGCTCTGGGTGCCTTGATATTGCTCCTCTTTACACAGGCGCCATCACACTGGAGGGGGACATACCTCTAGGTCTCTGTAGCAGACACTGTTGGAGACCTGACCAGATTCTCTTGGATCCTTTATACCAGCTCTGTTCACCCATCCCCACCTTCAGTGTTTTTGCTACTATTTGCTCCTGTAACTTTCAATGGCCTGCCTTTGGACACTGGAGCCCTCTAGCCTGTAAGGAGAAGAAGGGGAGCCTGGGAATTTTATATCCACCTCGAGCACCACCATGACCTGTGGCCAAGGACTTACCAGCGTGTGAGTGCAAAAGCCCAGCTCTTGTGCCTCCGGTGGGGTAAACAGCAAGCACCCCTGGAGAGCAGCCTCACCTGAACCCTCACCCTAAGAAAGGTGAGGAAGCTTATTCCCTTTCCCCAGCCGGCCTCTTCTACCCCCTCACTGGTTTCTTCTGGGGGCTGTGCCTTAACAAACCACCAACACCCAAATCCCTGGCTCAAGGTCTCCCTCTGGAAGAACCTGACCAAAGACAGCACACATTTCTATCTCACTGCTGAACTTAAATGGCAAATTGCAGGCATTGAACATGTCAGGTTCTTTAGCAAACTAAATGGCATCTGGTATTTGAAACCACTCTTTCAGTTTTTCTCTGTCTGGGGCAGCTGAGTGTGTATGAGAGCTCTCTGCTAACTGGCAATCCAGACTTCCTCAGCCTCAGTCCCATTTTCTGTGAAGGCCCAATTGACCACTTTAGGAACACCATTTCAGGCTCTTTGGAGCATGGCTGTTAAGTTTTTCTGTGTATCCAAACATTCTTCATATCAGAATTCCACTGCTATTGCCCTTAGAAGAACGTGCCTCTCCCAAGTGGCCACCAAATGAAGGTTTAGGTCATCTATGAAGCTGGAAATCAATGAGACGGGTAACAAGATTAGCCAGCTGTGGGTTGGGAAATGCAGGTCACAAGCACAGCCCACTCTTTCAAAGGGTTTGCCCGTGAGAGTACTAAGAGCTAAGATGACAGCATGAGGAAGGCAGGGCCAAAGGAAAGGTTTTTATCTCTTCAAGAGAAAGACAACCTCAGCATTTTTAGGACAGTAGAATTAGGCCCGTGATAGGAAGAGATCGCAGATGGATGAAAAAAAGAAGATAACTGATGGATCAAGGTCCCAGAGGAGATGCAAACGGCAGCCTTGGAAAGGAAGAAGGATTCTTCCTCACTGACTAATCAACAGCATCTGTTTCTTCAGGCATGTGATTTCCTGTGAGTTTCTACTCATGAATGTCCTTTGTCTATATTAAGAACAAGAAAAGGCCTGCTTGTACTATAGGTAGAAGAGTGTCCCTTTTAAATGGTACCTTACAGGAACATCCTGGAAAGATACCCACCCAAGTGCACTGTCTGAATGAACTCTTCAGCTAGGTCAGCTCCTCGTTAGATGGACTCAGGGAAGACTGACCTACAGCTAGAGTCAGACCATCTCATCCACACTCCAGGCTGTCCATAGATGCCAGTGGAAACCATAACTGTATGACTTTCCTGTAATAAATGTGTTGCTCTGTAAACAGCATATACATAGAAAGAGAGAAAATTTATCTTTGGTTTTCGGTGATGATAGTGTTAAACTTTCTTCAATTTACCAATTGTATTAGTCAGGATTCTTCAGAGAAACCAAACCAATAGAACATACATACATAGCTACATATAAGAGATATATCACAGGAATTTGCTTGCATGATTATGGAGGCCGAGAAGTTCCACAATCTACCAACTTCAAGCTGGAGCAACCAAGAAAGTCAGTCATATAATTCAGTCCAAGTGAAAAGCCCCTAGAATCGAAGGGGATTGCATAAGTCCTGGCCTGAGTCTGAAAGCCCGAGTACCAGGGCCTCCAATGTTCAAGAACAGGAGAAGATACATCACTCAGCTCAAGCAGAGAGAACAAATTCACCCTTCCTCCAACTTTTTGTTCTATTCAAGCCCTCAGCAGATTGGGTGATGTCCTCCCTCGTTGCTGACAGCAATCTTCTTCACTCAGTCTACCAAATGTTTATCCTTCCAGGGACACCCTCACAGACACACTCAGAAACAACATTTTACCAACTATCTAAGCATCCCTTAGTCCAATCAAGTAAAAATAAAATTAACACATAAAATTAATCATCACAGTTATGCAATAAATATTTAAGATAAATCAAAATCATTTTATTACATGCTTTCTCAGAGACTCTGTCAGGGAAAATAAATTTTCATTAAGCTGGATAATAATACTATCCACATACCTATGCCTTAAAGCCTTTATTTTACAAACATTTCCTAATCTCATAGCTGTTCCACATTAAAGAGTCTTTCTCAGCCTTCCAAATCCATCAGTCAGGATGGCTGGTGGAGATTAAACCCTGAAGTGGTCTAACACATTTTCCTCCCCTTCGTCTGTGTATCCATGGAGAATCTATAAAATGCTAGACTTTTTCTAAGTCCTCCCACTCCACTGAATGCTCCGTTTCCACAATTCATCAATTCAACCTGGAGTTCAGCACTTCTTCCACGTTGACCCTCTGTTTCTCAGATTCCGTGTCATCTGCAGGTATTCAGCAATTGCTCTATACTGTAAATTGCACAATACCTTGGGCTTAGTTAGTTGGTACAGCCACACGCTTTTGTCATCAGCCCAGCATCCCATGGTCTCATTCAATCAAAAAGTTGAAGGGTCATGGGAACTTACTATTCTACCGAACAATGAATTAGTTCAGGCAAAATAATGGCGCAGCTTCTGACCACACTTGGGATTAGTCATCATTCCACCAGGTTGTCCCAGTACTCCTGGGAACACTGTGTGGTAACACTCGAGTACTCTCATCTGAAATTTATGCTGCATGACGTACGATCTTACAAGCTCTTGCCACTGCTGATTACACAGAATGCAACAAGAAAAAGGTTGTCATTCTGATTTCAGCTGAAAGGTCACTTCCTCAGAGAGAATTTTCCTGACTGCACAATGTAAATTAGTCACCCACGCACTCTATCGTTCAGTCTGTTTTAATTCTCTGCACAGCACATATCGCTGAATGATATTTTTCCTGCTCATTTAAGGCTGTCTACTGTCTAGTCTCTTCTATTATAAAAAGGATCTGGTCTATCTTGTTTATTGTAATATACCCAGTGCCTGGAATAATTCTGGATGGCACAGAGGAAGCCCCCAGTATGTATATGTTAAATGAATTAAATCAAGGTGAAACAATAAAAAAAAAAATGGCTAGGAGGCCACCTCAAGGCTACTTTTAATATAGGATGGTCAGAGAAGGTCTTTCTGGGGAGACGATTTTTGAGTTAAAAGCTATATAATGACAATTTGATAAGAGTACAGGAATTCCCTGGCGATCCAGTGGTTAGGACTCAGCATTCTCACTGCCGTGGGCCTGGGTTCAATCCCTAGTTGGGGAACTAAGATTCCGCAAGCCGTACAGTGTGGCCAAAAAAAAGAAAAAGGTTTTGATTATTACACTGGCCTGTTCATTTTTACTTTGATATGAGACTGTTCTTGTTAACAAAGGGCTTTTTAACTGTTGAAGAGTGACCCAAAACATTATGGTCTTGACCCAAAATTTCAACAGAACAGGTATAGGACTGAACTTACAGAGTGGGTTTAAAAAGAGGTAATGAGAGAAATCATTTTCAATGCCTCCCAGAACATTTTCCTTTGTAGTATTCCAGATTTTTTTTTCCTTTGTCCCTGAAGCTCCTTCCACCATTAAGGCTTAACCACCTGAAGGGAAGTGATGGCATATACCATCTAGAACAAAAGTCCACGTGGAAGACATGATGGGGGAAGTATCCACCAGAGTGGGGAGAATACATGCTCTTCTGATGAGCAGTGGGAAAGTCTGGGGGGAACTATGTGCACATCCCACCTGGGTTCTTCAGGGTTTCAATGCTCCTACCCTACACTCCTAAGACTTAGCCTGTTGAGGGGTTTGTTGATTATGGAGACAGAAACCAGGCCAAGAGAGACAAGCTAGAAGCCTCAGGATGGTGAATCATGCCCTATGTAGAAAAAAAGTCCAGTGCATTACAGCTCCTATTTGGAACACATAAACAGACCACCTCACAGAGTGTCTGCTGACCTAAATCAACATGGGTGTCTGCAGCAAAGGAGGAATAAGCATGAGTTATTAGAGAGAGAGGATTGTCCTAACTATCCTCAAGTCTCCCATACTTCCCTATGCAGTGCAGAAAGGATACAGAAGTTCCACTTGCTCCCAGAGAATGTCATGAAAGCTAGCCAAGGGTCAAGATGAGGGAGCTTGCCCTTGGGCCACTAGAGAGAGAGTTGCAATGACACTGAAGACCGCAGGTGAGACAGAGTCTGCCAGAGAGCCAGGAGGACAAGGCTGGACATGTCAGCAGTGGATGCAGCGAAGACAGAAGTCACTCCCTGCAGAGGTGAGGCTGTGGCTCAAGTGGTGAGCAATAGGAAAACAGAGAGAATGGTAACACTTGGGCAAGGAGATCTTCCCCAAAGCTATGAAGATAAACAAGCTCCCTTTTGCACCCAGACACTATCTTGGGTATAAGGAGAAGGAAGGGAAACTCTCCAGAAGAGAAACAACTCTGGGAGGGAGTTTGGATTTTAAATTGCTTGACTATGAGTATAAATTACCTTCTGATTGTAAGCTTTAAAACATGATTTTCTACAATCACCAGCAATTTAAGTAGGTGCAGAGGAAGATGAAGTCAGGTATAGAAACAGAGAAGCTAAACTTGTCACACAGTGACTTTAGATTGAGTCCAGTTTAACCATACTCTGTATGTACAGTGCAAGTGTCCCCTCCTAACGTTCCAGCTTGAGAAGCTCAAGCATGCTTAGTTCAACTCACAAACCTCCTCATTGGGTGCCCGAGGATTCCTTTGATCTTTACTTGTCCTGGAGGCAGAGGTATGGTGCAAATAAGAGAGTTGCTTCTTCTATGTGCTATAGAGTCAAGGAGAGGAGACTCAGCTGGGCATTGCTTCCACACCCACAGTGGCTGTGTGATTTATGGGTAGGATACTTGAGGCCGGCAATATGAAATGCCCCAATGGCCAGGACCATTGATGGCATGACCTTGAACTTCTCAGGCAGTGATCAGGGCTCTCCAAGCCCTGTGTTCACCTCCACACCCCCCATATACTTCTCCTCTCTTCCTTAGCCTCTCCCAGTTAAACCTATTTCCCACTTTTCCTGTTGCCACTACAAAAAAGTTCTCTCTTCTCTTTTTCTAACACAGTATTAATGGCTAATAGGTAGAGTCATGATCATCCATTGAACCTAGGTCCCATAGCACCAGTTCTTTTTTTTCAGGAGCAGGAACAGTTTTTCCAGATCTCCCATTCCTGGAAGGGAAGAGAGAGCTTTGCTTCCCATGCTGGAGAAGGTCAGGCAAACATTCCCATCCCCAGAAAGACAAATGACTTCTACCAATGCCAAAAAGCAAAGATAAACCTAAGAGAGTTTGGTGAACAAGAGAGATTGACACTAGTAAAACAGGATGGTTAACCAAGATAAAATGTGGGATCCAGAAAAACAGAGGCTCCAACACAGTAGAGAGACAAAGAGACGTCCCAGAATAAGATGAAGAGAAGTCCCAGGGTGACAGCTGAGCAGCAGCTGGCCTAGAGCAACCAGTCCAGATGAGAGCAGGAGGACAGAAAGTTCTGGGAAGGGGGTCTTATCTCCAGAGGAAAAAGACAGAATTAGTAGATGATCTAATACTGTCCAAATTATGACCTTGCTCCATTGTAGTAATCAGAGAAAGGAAAAATATAGGGGTGTGTGTGTGTGTGTGTGTGTGTGTGTGTAAGATGGGGGCGGGGTGGGGGTGGGGAGATTGATTGAGGTAAGATCTCATTTACCCTGAAAAGAAGCCAAAAAATAATGTATAAATTTGACAAATCTAGGGAATGCAGTGTAACCACATTGTTCAAAAATATGGAGTTAAATACTAGTAAAAACAGTTAAAAAGTTGAAAGTGGTTGCCTCTGGGGAGCAGGTCTCAGGAGAGGTAAAGGATGGGGCAGGGAGCTTCTTTTCTTCATTATTAGCTATGGTGGATTAAAGATGGTCACAAATTCTTTGACACTCTTCCCATGGAGAGATGGAGTCTATTTCACATCCCCATGAATGAATTTGGGCTGGCCTATAACTGATTAGAAGCTTCCACTGTGGCTCATGAATCCCTGAACCAACATGTAAGAAGACCAACCACTCCCTTGAGAGGCCACATACAGCGACCCTGAGACGGCATTAAGAGAGAAATAACCAGCTCAGCCCAGCCTTCTACCCACCCCACCAAGACACCAGATACGTGAATGAAGCTTGTCTTCAAACTGCCAGACCAGACCAGACCAGAGGACCACAACCAGTTAACACCATGTGGAACAGAAAACTCACCCAGCCAAGCTCTGCTTGAATTTCTGATGGGCAAAATCATGAGACATAATAAAATTGCAGTTGATTTAACTTATTACATATTGGAGTAGTTTGTTATACAGTGATAGATAACTAGAACTTAAGTCTTGTAGTACTAGAGTAGCGAGTCTTTAGTGCCAATTTTTTAAATGTACATGCACAATTGTCATTAAAATAGAAATTAATTTTAAATAGTTTGATCTGAATAAGGTCAATGGATTGTATTGATGTCAATGTCATGGTTTCAATACTGTGCTGTAGTTATACAAGATCTTACCATTGGGGAAGACGGAGGGAAGTGCATGTGGGGTCCCTCTCTATTATTTCTTACAACTGCATAAGGCTCTACAGTAACCTAAAAATGAAAATTTTTTTAAAATAACTTGAAGAGTTGAATGTTTTTATCTTGTCACATTTATATATTTTTAACAAAAATTGTGTCATACTTTACATATTATCTACATTTTCCATTTAATACATTTTGTATTAATACCTATTTCTAAGTCAGCACTTAAAGATATAGCTTATTAATTTAAATGACTCCATAATATTCCACTATATGGATTTACTATAATTTATTTAGCTAGCACATTACTGATGGATATTTAGGTTGTTGTTCTTTCTAGAGACTATGTACTCTATCAGGTCAAAATTTTAATTTCCCTGAGTCATAAAATCAGAGGCTAGGCAACGTGGCAATATTCCCCCTACTCTAAACTGAAGGTAGTTCTTTCTACCCTTCTTATGATAATTCCTTTCCTATCTTTACAACTTCCATAGGCAGTTATAGAATCATTAAGCCTTCTTCTTTTAAATCCAGGAAGTGTCCACATATATATACATAGCTAACTCAGCTTCTGGGTAGCATATTGCAACTCAAACTGCTAGATGTCAGGAAAAAACATAACAATTAAAACTCAAAATCCCAGCCCTAAGTCACCCTGTTTGAAGGGGTTCTAGAAAAAGTGAAACCAGGGAATTCCCTGGCGGTCCAATGGTTAGGACTCTGCACTTCCACTGCAGGGGGCCCGGGTTCCATCCCTGTTCAGGGAACTAAGATCCTGCATGCCCCGAAGCGTGGCCAAAAAAAAAGAAAAAGTGAAACCAGAAAAGAACACAAATATATGAAAGAAAGAACTGATCTTGAAAACTAGGTCTCAAATCTCAATGCTTCCAATACCCATCCTCCCAAAATAATCATTTAATCTGAGTAGCATGTTTTACACTAATGATGTCATTAAGATCAAAAGAAAAAGTAAAAACAATGTTCTAGGTGGATACAGCCATAGATTTCTGGACAAGAATAAGTCACACTGCCTTCTAAAGACTCTTGTGCTTTTAAGAAAGTGCATCTGAAGTGTATTACTCATTCATTCATTCAACAAATATTTAAGTGTCTAATAGTGTGTCAGGAGCAGACAAAGTCAGCTGTGGCCCTGGAGGAGCTCATACTCTAGTGTAGGGACAAAGAATCAAATAGACAAGTATAAACTATGTGGCAGACAATAATATAAATAAATAAATAAATAAGCACATTGTAGCATGGAGGAGGGCACTCAAAGCTTTTATGAAGGAAATTAACAAAATCTTAAAGTAGGAAAAGACATCATAGGTGGGGAGAGAGAGGTCATTCCAGGAGAAGAGCAGGATGGGCAAAGTCCCAAAGCAAGGATCAAGTTGAGTGTAGCTTGCAGGCAGGGATGGTCCATGGTCAGAGATGGCTCTACAAGCAGTTATATGATGCCCAAGTAGGCACTGGAAGCACAGAGTGACATGAGAGATAGCCTATGGCCAAATCATACAGGGCTGTGTGCCTTTCTGCAGAGTTTGAAGTTTCTTCCTCCACTCAGGGCGATCCAATGAAGAAGAGCTTTGCTTAGGGTGAACATATGTTCCAGTCTGACCAAGACTATTCCAGTTGATGCCGGATGCCCCAGGGTAATTCTTAATTAATAGTGCTCCTTTTCACATTCCAATGTGTCCTGGTTAAGAATGATAACCCTAGTTATCACTCTAGGTATGATAGATCTACTTCCAATGGTACTCAGGTCATTGGAAATCTGCTTACGTGAAAAATAGCAGAAAAGGTAGGAAGGAAGGAAGGGAGGGAGGAAGGGAGGGAGGGAGGAAGGGAGGGAGGGGAAGGGAGGGAGGGAGGGAGGGAGGAAGGGAGGGAGGGAAGGAGAGAGGGAGGGAGGGAGGGAGGGAGGAAGGGAGGGGAAGGGAGGGAGGGAGGGAGGAAGGGAGGGAGGAAGGGGAAGGGAGGAAGGGAGGGAGGGAGGAAGAGAGAGAGAGAGAGCAAAAGAAATGAACTAGTTTCCATCCTGCAGAGAGTTTGATAAATGCTAAATTAGATAGCGGTGAAAGATCAGACGCAAAGTTTTCATCCAAGACACACAGTCGCAATTTTTATGAAGTCTTTTGCATTGGGAAACCCAAAAATATGGATTCTACAACCTTTTTCTTCACTTTCTTATTCTTTCTTTTGCAAGATTATCTTTTTTCTTGAAATGATACTTGTTGGTTTATAAAAGGAATACAGGAACATGATAACAATTATGCAAGTATAAAAGGAAAAATTAAAGTCTATCTTTCCTCCCCAACCCAGGCCCACGACTCAAACAGCACCATAGGAATTCATCAGTTTACTAAACAGGATGAACCTAATTGGGTAAAATAAAAGAAGAGGTTTTTTATTCTCCTCCTACTGCCCCTCTTAGAGTTAGCTAATTGCTAAAACAGCAAACAACTGGCCTGCGAAGCACACCTTTCATATGCAAGCCAACTAATTCCAAGCCCACACTCCACCACCACCTTTATATGGCTCTGGCACTCAGGGACACTAACTTCTTGCCCTAATTACCCCAGAGTCAAGTACCAAACCACTTGGGACAGCCCCTAAGCCCTAGAGCTCTCCAAAATTATTCAAACTAGGAATGACATCAGCAAGATGGCCAAACAACCCATCCCCCACTCTTAGTGCCTACTCCAACAACAATGTAGCACTCATTCTCAGACAAAAGTGCCTTTGTGGGAGCTGTGGGATTCAGTATCATAGGCCAAGGGACCCAGGAACACTCTTGCCCCACCTCCCACCACTTTGCATTGGGTAATAGGCATGTAGATCTTGGTCCCAGCTGTGGACCCTGAAGTGGCCCATGAACCAGCTCCAGCTACTCTCAGCCACAGTCTGGGAGCCCCTGGAGAACACTGCCTTAGACAGCCACCCACAGATGGGAGTCTTTGTGGAAGTCCAAGTTTTCAGCAGAGGAGTGCCAGCACACCACTGAAGAAGAAAACAAACAGACAAACAAAAAACCAAGTTTGGACATATTGGAGAGGGTAAGAGGAACAGCCTGACTTTATCTGCACCACCCCTCCTGGAAAATAGCACAGCCTAAGGCCCTGAGAGCCCTCGGCTGTGACTCCTCCCACAAGGGGGTGGGGTGGGAGGGGACGGTGCAGGGAGAGGGAATGTGTGAGTGAGCACCTGGCTTCTCCAACTGTGCAGGATGCTGCCAAAGAGGCCCATTTCCTGCTCACACCAAAAGAGTACTGAATCGTGAGATGCATGACTGGGGGCAGTGGGGAGTGACAGAAAGAGAGGCAGATAAGACTCTCAGAGGGCGTGAAAGGGAAGCAGATCCTACCACCCATGTCACAGATTCCTTCAGGAAGCCCGCCCACAAGCACCTGGGGACACCTTGCCTCAGATGTCCCCAAGTGGCCCTCAGACACCCCCAGCATGCCTCACGCCACACACCTCACCCACACACGTACCTTCCACCCCATGGCCAGCTCCCTGTGCATGCTCACAACAGCAGTGAGAGTGAGCTTTGACAAATTCAAGTAGATAACATCAGAAATAAAAGAGGAGAGACTTCACTGGCAGTCCAGTGGTTAAGAATCCATGCTTCCACTGCAGGGGGCACAGGTTCGATCCCCAGTCAGGGAACTAAGATCCTGAATGCCTTGCAGTGTGGCCAAAAAACAAAAAGAAATGAAAGAGGAGACATTACAACTGATACAACAGAAATGTGAAGGATCATTACAGATGACTATGAATAATTATCTACCAACAAACTGGATAACCTAGGAGACATGAATAAATTCCTAGAAACATACAACCTACCAAGAACGAATCATGAAGAAACAGAAAATCTGAACAGATCACTACTAAGTAAGGAGCTTGAATCAATAATAAAAACCCTGCTAACAAAAGAAAGCTCAGGATCAGCTGGTTTCACTGGTGAAATTCTATCAAACATTTAAAGAATCAACACCAATTCTTCTCAAACTCTTCTAAAAAATTGAAGAGAAGGGAACACTTCCAAACTCATTTTCTGAGGCCAGCAAAACCTGATATCAAAGCCAGACAAGGACATTACAAGAAAAGAAAGCTACAGGCCAATATTCCTGATGAACATAGATGCAAAATTTTTCAACAAAATATTACCAAAATGAATTCACTCAGGCCATGAACCAAGGAGCATTCACCATTCATCATCAGTGAGTATCCAGTTGCAACAATGCTCATCAACCTTTGGAGACTTTAATACTTTGTGGGATGACAGTAACATAATGAGAAAGCCTCATCTTCCAGCTAAGATGGGACCAGGCAGAACTATCTAGAAATTGCCCTACAAACCAAAAGAGGAGTAATATTTGCTTCGGTGTATATTTGGACTATGAATGGGATAAAGCATTTTACCTTCTAATTGTCTTTTATTATTTTGACAGCTAAAGAGCAATATGTTTTCATGATATTAAGCTGCTCTGTGTTTTTTTTTTGTTGTTTGTTTGTTTTTTTTTGTTTTTGCGGTATGCGGGCCTCTCACTGCTGTGGCCTCCCCCGCCGCGGAGCACAGGCTCCGGACGCGCAGGCCCAGCGGCCATGGCTCACGGGCCCAGCCGCTCCGCGGCATATGGGATCCTCCCAGACCGGGGCACGAACCCGTATCCCCTGCATCGGCAGGCGGACTCTCAACCACTGCGCCACCAGGGAGGCCCTGCTCTGTGTTTTTAATCACACCAGTTGTGGTTAGAAATCGTTTTCTTCTTAAAGAGGTTCTTTCCAGAGCCTCTGTCTTCCTGTTCTGTTATGGATTATTGCTTTCTAAGCCTCTATACAAGTGCCATCCTGCAATCACTTATCATTGAACTCCTGGCTTCTACTGCTTCTGGATTCTGTATCTTCCTCTTGTTTTTTTTTTTTCTCCTAGTGAATATCCTTAGGTAATTTTTTCAGATGGGAGAAAAATGTCTTTCTTTTGAAAGTATTGGACATGTCTTTATTTTCCCTTCATATTGGAATGATAATTCTGCTGTGTAATGAATTCTAGGTACAAACTCTTTTTCCCTCAAAATTTTGAAGGTATCGCTTGTGTCATCAGTATCCATAGATGTTGAAGAGACATTTGCTAACAATCAAATGTTTATTCTTTTGAAGTAAGATGTTCTTTTATTCTCTCTGGTCACAGTCGAGATTCTTCTCTTTTCCCTTGGAATTTTGAGGCTTTATGGGGATATTTTCATCTGTTCGTTCATTCATTCGACGAGTTTTTACCAAACAAGTGATACAGGAGTGCAAGCAATATAGCTGGGAGCAAAACAGATTAATGTTCTCTTCTGTTCTGTTTTGGTGGTTGTTGTTGTTCTTTGCTTGGAGCTCTGTGAGCCCTTGCCATCTGAAAACTATAGAGTCTTAAGATTCAGGGAAATGTATTAATTATAATTTACTTGTATTTTTATTTTACTCAAGAAAGCAGGGCATAAGAGGAAAAGATTTCCTCTTATAGGAAAAGATTTCTCATTTTTTCCATCTCTTTTTCTTTTCAGTTCTAAGAGCTTATCTCATTTTATCCTTAAACTATCAATGTGATCTTTTTCCCCATTAATTTTATAACTCAGCTAGTCCATACATTTTTTGGGGGTGGGCATTCTTTCTCTAATTTACGTGTATTCTTTCTTAAACTCTGCTTTCTCCTTTTATATAGCAGCCTGGTTTTGATAGACACAATATTTTCTTAAATATCTCTGAGGATAGTCTTTAGAATTTTAAAAATTCTCTTCTGTCCCCTGAATTATCTGTTTTCTCCAGGACTGGTTATTGTTTCAACTTTAGTCTTCCACTGCCCATTGTTTGCTTTCCTCCTGTGTCTGGTGAGCTGTTACCTATTCATAGTTATTAATGGTGGATGCTATTAGTTAACATAGGGAACTGAGACAGTTTTTCTCTCTAGTTGTGTGGGTCCCTTTCTGCAGTGGGCTCTCCCTTGGAATCTGACAGTAGTTAAGTGGACAGTGGGGTGTTTCCAGGCAGCCAATGTGGGTGAGCAGCCAAGAACACTTTCAAATATCAAATTATGAAGGACTTTTTAGTGTATTTTACTCCTAGATAACTTCTTCCTCCACCTCCTCCTCCTCATTCTTCTTCTTGTTTTGTTTCACAAGTCGACAGTTATCTTAAATTCTGTGCTACTTTTTGCTCAGAATGATCTCTCTAGGAGCCTCATGCAAGCCCATTGTTAACTAAAAGCCGTGGTTAACTTGGGCCTAAGAGTAAAGCAACTGCTCCTCACAGCCCCAATTTAGGGGGTGGAAGAATAGTACTAACAGAACCCAGTATATAATTTGCAGGTCTTGATGCAAAACAAAAATGCAAGGTCCCTTGTTTAAAAATTATTAAGAATTTCAAGACAATGTCAGAGCACTAAACCAAGCAGAGGTCTCTTCCAAGCATAGGCACTTTGCCACTGTACAGGTCACATGCCCATTGAGACAGCCCTGACTCCCCACTGGACATTTTACCAAGTTTTTCTACCAATAAATATCCTTAAACTCTTTGCCATTGCATTTTTCTGTTTTTCCTCTGTTGTGCCTTTTCCATCAATAAAACACCTTCTGCTTTCAATCAGGAATTCTCCAGATCTTCTAGTTTGCTGCTAATGGTACTTTTCCTCACTTTCAAGTGATTTTTTTTTGGTCTTATTCTTTTGCAAAGTATATTTTCTATTATTTTGGAACTTTGAGAAGAAGAGGAATTAGTGTCCATTTGAACCAAAATCTGGTTTCTTTTAATGACAAATGTTTAAGTAATCAGAAATATGTGAGTGGTATACTGGTTTTAAAACAATCTGGTCCCCTATAATTTGTTAACCTTAGTCATAGCCACCAGAGCTTAAGTTACACACTAACATAATACATTTTTGGGGCACTTGTGAACTTCCCCTTAAAATTTTCACATTATTTCTTACGTGAACTCATATTAAAAACAACTTTGATATCAATTAAGTTCTCAATCTTCAAAGTTAGTGGAGTTTTCCATTGCACAAACAAACATCACTTACCAGGAAAGTCAACTATTTTTAAGGTCCATTTTTCTTGAGCCAAAGGATGTGGTTTATATAGAGAGAGATAAATGAACACTATAAATCTGAGGGGGGAAAGGAATTTTCTGATTTAGCTTATTATTTTTTGCTTTCTATCTTCATAAACTCCACCCCCATCAAAAGACGAAAGGTTTAAGTGATACTTTATTACCTGGTAAAGACTTTAAGTGAGAAGAGACTTTCATTTGTTTCCCTAACACCCACAGCAATTTTATTGAAATGATTTATCAGAAAGTGTTCAGAGTCCCAGAATTTCCTTTCACATGAACATATTTTTTTCTGAGAATTTTCTTTTGTGAAGGACAACTGTATTTAGCTGTTTCTAGCTGTACTTTGTCAATTAGTGAGAAATGGACTTGACTAATGAAACATGGCATGAGAACCATTATTTCAAGTCACTCCTATTTCATGACTTTTGAAACAAGCCAGTGATTTCCCAAGCTTTTTTCTTGCAGCTCCAGAAATGAAAATTGACAAGGAAAACGAGACATAACAGATCATATTTGTTCTAGAAATAACACTATTTTCAATGGACATAGCAAGAGCCTTAAGTGCAATCTACACATCTTGATCCAACAATTGCAATTCTGGGAATCTACCCAAAAAGTTATCTGAAAAGCAAATTGTATACTAACAATGTCAATTTCCATTTTTTTCATGCTAGCAAAAAGTAATACATCTTAAGAAGGGTCTGAATATGGCTTCCCTCTAAAACAGAGACTGAGACACAGACTTGGACAGGTGGCTTATTTGAAAGGTGACTCTAGGAAACATAATATAGGAGATGGAAAATTAAGAGAGAGAAGAAAGAAAAGTCAACAAATGGTTTATTTTAAGCTCATGACATCTGTAGGTAACTAGGATCTGGTCCTGCTGGAGACCCTCTGAAGAACCTGGTATTATGCAGCTCAGAATTGGGAGACAGTGCCCCAAGCCCACAGGGTGTTGTCTCCAAGCTCTCATCTTATCTGATCCTTTAATAGATTTTCCCAACATTTTATCAGGCCGTTGCTTCCCAGTGATGTGGTCTATTGTAGTACTCATGGATCTTATGGTCATAAGCCCATGGACACACGTCCTTTACCCCCAAATTAGGTCACTTGGTCCAAGGCAATGTTATGGAGAATCCATGTCAGTAAATCAGGTACTGTAGGTCATAAGACACTACTAATGGCAGGGAATGTAAACCCATCTTCTGCTAAACAAAACTTGATCTAGGTGAATGAATGATGAGCCTGAACTAAAATAGAGACCACAGAGAAGCACCAAAGCACTGGGGTGCCAGACAAGTAGTGAGACTTCTTGGACCACAAAACCAGACCAGCTTCTCACTGAATGCAGCAAGGTGCATGGCTGACACCACAGGGAGCAGAAGAACCATCCATTACAGCTTGGCCCAAATTCCTCACCCACAGGATGATAAAAAACAATCAATCACTTTTAGTTTGAGCCACTAAGTTTTGGGATGACTTCCTAGCAGCAAGAAGCCAGTAGCTTCTATTTTCATGCTCTTGGGAATCCTTTCTCTTTGAAGCCAGCCGCCATGTAAAAAGCCAGAAGATACTCTGAGACCATCATGCGATGAGGAAGCCCACGCTGGCTAAGTCAAGGGGCTTTGTGGAAGAGCTCCGAAGCTCCCTAGACAATAGGTCTAGCTCAACCAGAATCAATCATGAAGAAGAACGAGCTATGCAATCCACAGAATCAGGAGAAATTAAAAAATAAAACAATCATTGTTGTTTTAAGCCCTTACATTTTGGTGTGGTTTGTTACATCTCAAAGGATCATTGGGACACACGGCCACCGCACTCACGGTGCACAAGCACCAGGAGCGTCTGGCGGACATCCGCCAGATGCATCATTTTGTCCACCTTACCGCCTGGTGCCTTCTCTGCCACAAATGCTTCCTAGTAGACACTGTTATAAGTCCAAAGATGTTTGTGCCCACGCTCATAGGTCCACCTTCTTCTTTCCCCCTCTGTATGTCTATGTGTCTGTGTCCAAACTTCCGTCTTCTTATCAGGATGCCAGTTGTTGGATTAGGGCCTAATCTAATCCAATATGGGCTCATCTTAACTCGATAACATCTGTAAAAATCTATTTCCAAATAAGGTAACACTCTGAGGTTCCTGGTGGACATGGATTTTGGAGGGACACTATTCAGCCCAGTACAGTCCCCAAAGACGAGTAACTAACCAGATAGCTCTGGCCGTTTGTCCACATAGACATGCGGCTTCAGGGGCCAACATAGTAGGTATTACTACACACTTATCATGGTGTACATCATTGGATAACTGGACAATTAAAGTTTTCCCCTAGCCTGTGCCAGAGCCAAAGTGTAGTGGTAAACTTTGCTAAGAACACTCTCTAGTTCAATGGTTTCTAAACTCCTTTACCCACAGAACCCTCTGTTCAAATGAAGTTTTACTAGGAGTGTTCAGACAAATATAATGGATAAAAGTTTCTCTGGTAGAAGTGGAGCTAGAAGGACCAGGGTCTCCTCATCCTGGATCAGATTATGAGGAAAGAAGCTTCACAGAATATTACTGGAAATCCACTTATCTACTTTTTTTAACATATGTTAACTATTTATTATTATTATTATGGGTAAGCTGACACTTATCTACTTTTCTGTTTAGTTCAGGAAGCAATTGATAAATACCCTGAATATAGAGCAAAATAGCTACATAAGGACTAAGAGAAGAGGTAAAGGGAAGAATAAAATGAATTTATGAAGGGCTGGAGAGGAGACGGTTATGGGCACCATAAGTATCTGGGAGACGGAAAGTCACAAAATACCAATTTGTGGCCTCCTGGTAACACCAGGGGAGAGGGTTAAAGGATGACAGGAAAAGGAAGGGCCTCCTTATACAATGATTTAGAGTGGTAGCTAGTGTTTTTATGGCCCTATGATATACTCATAGATGAAGCTCTAGAGTTTCCTGGGTCGAGTTTGAGGCAATTAGCTACATAGTGCAGGCAAGTTTACACTAAATGTCTGAGAGATCTTCTGTTTCCCAAATACGTAGATAAACAGAAGACTTTAGTCTCCAGACTCATTAATCTAATAACTTCTGTGAGCACTCAGCATGCATACAAGGCCAAATAAAAGCATTCAATGTAAATAAATCAATATAATTTATATCTTTTGATCTCTCCAAAGAGAAATGTTTATGTGTGGAGAAAGAAATAAATAAAATGACATTTAAAGGAAGAAACATCCCTCCCCACAAACCCACAGGACATAAAAAAAGTGAGACGTAAGCCATTCGCTGTGGCTTTAGAGTCTTTACCAAAGGGGGGAATTATCTGTCAAGACGCCAAGGCCTATGAGGCAATGGGTCTCGGTTAAGTTTTTCTAGAGTCCTGCTCCCAAGAAAGCACTTTAATTTGTTGTGTTAAATAGTTTAATAGTTTAACCTATTAATTCTCATATTTTAGAACCAGCTGAGTCTGATATGGGGCTAATAGCTAGTTGGGAACAATTCTGATATCAAAATGTTGCTAAGTAGTATTACAAGAATTTTGTGAGACCTGAATACAGGATATTTCGTCCAATGAACGCTGTGCCACCAACTCCACCTGTGTGACTAATTCTTTTTGGTGCAAGGGGCTGTCTTGCTCTGAGCTCCTATAATAAGATACCATAGGCTCAGTGGCTAAAAATAAAAAACAACACACAATTATTTCTCGCAGTTCTGGAGCTGCGAAGTCCAAGATCAAGGCGTCCACAGACTCAGTGTCTGGTAAGAATTGCTTCCTGGCTTGCTGACGGCCACCTTCTTGCTGTTGCCTCACATGGTGGAAAGAGAGAGGGCCATCTTCCTCTTCTTGTAAAGGCGATAATTCCATCACGGGGGCTCCACCCTCTAGGCCTCATCTAACCCTAGTTACCTCCCAAAGGCTACACCTCCAAATACCATCATATTGGGGTTAGGGCTTCAAACATAGGAATTTGGAGGGTCACACAAACATTTAGACCGCAGCAGGGGCTCTTAACCTTTTGGGGATCATGCACGCCTTTGGGAGGCCAGTGAAGAATATTCTTAAATGCAGTTTTGCAATACATGGAATGTATTCCTAGGGAGACTAGAAAAGCTACAACATACATGCCTGTGTATGTGAATGCACACACACATCCTCACCCACATATATGACAGTAAACATTACTTGGAGGTAGAATTCTGGTTTAGGGATCAACTCTGCACCCCCTAAAAAGAAAAAACAATACAGGAATACCATTTACATTAAAATACAGAATATTTTTTAAAAACAAATTTGTGATAAGGCAACATATGTCTTCTGTATTAACACAGTAAATAATAAGATCTAGTGGCAGGACAAATAACAATCATCACTTCAAAGTAGTGATGAGTATAGGTGATATATTGAAAGATCTACCAATAACTGTAATATGACGTGAAAATATCCGTGATTTCTATTGATCACAAAATCATAGGTTTGGCTAACTACTGAGGTGTGTTGCCTATGTTCATCATTGAAGGAAATGTTTATTATCCAGTTTGAAGTGAGTGAATATAAAATTGCAGTTTTTTCCCATTCACATACTCAGCCCCCCCCACCCCCAGATTCAGAACTCCTCCACAAGGTTCTCTATGATTTCAAAAGTTCTATCACTTTTCTTTAGTTTTACTTTGGGCAGAAAGACAAGGAATGGTGGCCATCTCAAAACAACACAGATAATGCATCATGAGTACTATATACTACACGAGACAGCATGATGAGTAATCCTGGTTCTAGGAGCAAAATACCTCAACTCAAATGTAAGCTCTACTACAAAACAGTGGAATGAGCTTGGGTAATAATCCAACTTCTCTGAAGCTCAGATTGTTCACCTACGATGTGAAGATTTTGTAACACTTGCTTTACCTAACACATAAGGCTGCTGTGAAAAAATAAGCAAGATAATGTGTATGAAAGTACACTATAAGTTATAATGTGCTATAGAAATCTGTTATTATGATAGATATTTAAATACAGAAGCCTGAAAAGTGGTTCCAAAAGTCTTAATACATTTTTTTTTTAAATAGAGAGGCAAGATTTAAGACATCGACAGAAGGATCTCGAAACAAGTTGTATAAAGCTTGTCCTCTTTAGTGGTCTCTCTCTTGGGTTGTCCCTGTCAAGACTTCATCAGTATTTGTGCCAACTCCTTTTGCCCTGTGCTGAAAGCAGACGTAATTCAATTAGAGGTCTCAAAACTGACAAAATGGTCCTGAAGTGGAAAACGGGAGGAGATTACTGGCAAATGAAGAAAGATTGCATTGAACTAACACCAAAAACGTTCTCATTTCCTCAGTGCTCACAAGGGGCAACAGGCCTGGATGAAGAAACATACCCTCAGAAACCCCTACTCTTACAGCTCCTGCTCATGGCTGTTCTAATGGAGGACATTCATATCTATCCCACCTCTGCCACCATTACAGGGGCAACCATCCCTGGGGCATGGGCAAGAGGGCCATTGTCACCAGTATCAGAGATTCAAATTAATGGAGACAGAATGGAGAGTAGAAATTATCTGACCTCTACTGGAAAGGCAGAAAGCAGGCAGAAAGGGGGGTGGGGTTGCTTCACAGGCTACTGTGCAACTAACCAGCCAGAGCAAACTCCTAAGTGGGTCAGGCACCCTAGCATGTCCCAAGTGCTGTTTCCAGGAGTTAAACATGCATTGGCTCAATAGCTCAATAATTCACCCAACAAATGTGTATCAAGGACCTATGTGCTAGGTACTGTGCAAGGTGCCAAGAGTAGGCACCTGGTTCTCCTAGGTCCTGGTCTACCAGAGCATAAAGGTGCCCAAGAGTCCCTCAGTATAATTAACAAGAAAGAACAGAGAGGCCAGACACTCCATGACCAAGAGGTCCATTTCCCAAACGATGCTCTGAACTCCGGATGCAGTTGGTAAAAGGAAAGAGGCAGGAGAACTAAGATTTATCGAGAACCCACTCTGCCTGGAAGTCTACTGTAGGCACTTAATGTTGATTATCTCAAGACGTCCTTAGAAAAAAGGAAGAAAACGGGTCTTTAAGTGGAGAAATGGTTTGTTTGCCAGTGAGTCCTTGCCTGGCCTTGGTTTTGAATCCAAGTGTGTCTAATTCTAAAGTGCATGATCTTTTTTCAGCCCACCATGCATTGCTGACACTGGGCCGACCGTTTGACCATTCAGAATCAGTTTCCTTATCGGGACATAACAATATTGTGGATCATCTGAGAATATGTATACAAGTGCTCCGTAAACTGTAAAACACTAAGCACATGTTACTGCTGTTGTAATCACATGTCCTTGTTGTTATTACCATCTTCAGAAATTTGGTACACAGTAAAACTGAACTCATCGGAAATCCTGGGCACCTAGACAATTCTACAATAAATGAGCCAAAGCAAGGAAGATAACTATGTCACAGTAATGTGGGAAATAATATAGTCTTCTTTTTCCTGATAATTGCTTTATTATTTCAAGGAGATTGGGTTTCTCCTAATAAGGAAAACAATTTGCAAACTAAGTCCCACTTAATACAACATTTAGTTTCTAAGGAGTTACGTAAAGCAAAAAAAAAAAAGTAGTAAAATTAATAATATTCCAAATGTGATAAGGAAATATCTTATTCAGCACTGAGGTGAGATGTAAGCTTTACTCAAGGGGGCAAAATTTTTCACAATTCTTGGGCAGCAGATCTGTGAAAATGGACATGCAACGTCTTCTCAACTGCAAAATTATTCTTGATTTTTTTCCCAAAAGGTTTCATTGTGCTGGTGTTCACGGAAGTGCATTTGCTTAAAATAAAATGGCTTGTTCTGTAAATGTTTTAATGCTGTTTTTTCCTGTTTACAAAAATAACACCTGCTCATACTGCCGGGGGCGGGGGAAGATAAATGCAGATGAAAATTAAAATACCAGAGACAACCACTGTTAAGTCGCTGTGTAAACTTTTCGGCCAATTTTTAAACTTTTCAATAAATTCACTACTCTATTTTGAACTCTGACTCCTCTTAGCAATCAGGCTTCTTTAGCGGATTTAGCAGCACTGACTTTCTATATATGGCAAAAACATCTTTCCTGATAAAGGGAATATGTTCCAATGACCCAACTATGCAGCAATGGATTAATAATATAAGAGATCCATGGATGTATTTTTTAAAACAGTTAAGTTACCATCCAAAACTCAGACTAAAGGAATTTTGTTGTATTAGAAAACACAGAACATATCCGAGGACCCTGGGGAGAGGCAGGGGAGGATAGAGTCAGTTAAAAGAGGTGGTTTGGGCTTCCCTGGTGGCGCAGTGGTTGGGAGTCCGCCTGCTGATTCAGGGGACACGGGTTCGTGCCCCGGTCCAGGAAGATCCCACATGCCGTGGAGCAGCTGGGCCCATAAGCCATGGCCGCTGAGCCTGTGCGTCCGGAGCCTGTGCTCCGCAATGGGAGAGGCCACAACTGTGAGAGGCCCGCGTACCGGAAAAAAAAAAAAAAAAAAGAGGTGGTTCAATTGCCCCAGGGTGTGGTTTCCCAGGGCCTGCAGGTGGCGCTCCTGAGCTCCCAACAGCAATCTGGATCTGACTCCTCACCCCCATCCTCACTGTGGGGTTGGAGAAAGCAGTGTGGGAAAGCTATGCTCCATCCCTTCTGACCTTCCTTCTTCTCATTCTGCAAAGTAAAACTGGTATTCAAGTCTTCCTGATCCATTGATTTAAATAAAATGTGAATTCTGGGGACTGCAGAGTTCCACATTTTCTTAAAGGCCAGGGCTAAGTCTTTCACTTCAAAAAAGGAAATGACAAGATTAAATTTCCAAAGTCTGGCTGAGGTAATATTGCGGCATAAATACATTTTAATCAAAGTTAATCAGGTGAGGTGGGAAGCCATTTCGGATTCCGTGTGAGGACAGGGTAACTGGGGCAGGAAGAGACTCGGGGTGAGGACATTCATAAAGAAGACATGATATGTCCTAGGATGAACTGTTTACTTTCCACTGACTGGGAACAAATAAAGGCCAGGCTGAATTATTTTTATCATTCAGTTGCAAATACAGGTAACACCATGCACACAACTTCAAGGATGTGTCACTGTGTGTGACACTGCTGATCAATACACAGGACTCCCCCTTTTATTCATTCATCAAGAACCCAAGATCTTGGGGTTGCTGGGGATCTTTAAAAATCACCTAGGGGGGGTGGGAGGGAGGGATAAATTAGGAGGGTGGGATTAATATATACTCACTACTATGTATAAAATAGATAACCAACAAGGACCTACTGTATAGCACAGGGAACTCTACTCAATGTTATGTAATAACCTATAAGGGATAAAGAATATATAAATACACATGTATATATGTATGACTAAATCACTGTGCTGTACTCCTGAAACTTACAGAATATTGTAAATCAACTAATACTTCAATAAAAATTTTTTTAAAAAACAAAAATATTTTTAAATAAAAAATGAAATAAATTAATAAAGTGGGGATTTTTAGAAAGTAAATAAAAAAATTTTTTAAGTAAAAATCACCTAGTTTTCAAAAGAAGAGAGCAAATTCCCAAAAGGTGAAATGAATTGCTAAAGACCAAATCTCTAGTTAGTAACTAGAATGAAGTTGCTGCAGTCTTGATTTTATTTTGCTTGTAGTCTCTCTGTGCTAATTTCAACGTTAAGAGCCTTTACACATACACTAAATAGGGTTTACCTACATAAGGTAGCTGACCTATATCTCTTTTTACTTGGGATATTGTTGTCATCACAGTTTCTTTAAAACAGCTGTACCATGACACTAAAGAATTAATGGTGGGGCTTCCCTGGTGGCGCAGTGGTTGAGAGTCCGCCTGCCGATGCAGGGGACACGGGTTCATGCCCCGGTCCGGGAAGATCCCACATGCCATGGAGCGGCTGGGCCTGTGAGCCATGGCCGCTGAGGCTGCGCGTCCATAGCCTGTGCCCTGCCACGGGAGAGGCCACAACAGTGAGAGCCCCACGAACTGCAAAAAAAAAAAAAAAAAAAAAAAAAAAAAAGAATTAATGGTGGATATAAAAGAGTGACTTAGATGGTTAATTTTATATGTCAACTTGACTGGACTATAGGGTGCCCAGATATTTGGTCAAACATTATTCTGGGGGTTTCTGTGGGAGTTTTTGGGATAAGATTAACATTTAACTCAGTAGACTGAATGAAGTACATTGTCCTCCCTCATGTGGGTGTCCCTAGTGTGGGTGGGCCTCATTCAATCAGTTGAAGGCTTGAAAAGAACAAAAAGGCTGACCATCTCCCAATTAAGAAAAGAATTCCTGCCCGACAGCCTTTGAACTGGGACAACAGCTTTTTCCTGCCTTTAGGCTTTAATTGAAACATCAGCTCTTCCTGGGTCTCCAGCCTGCCAGCCTTCAAGCTAGAACTACACCACTGATTCTCCTGGTTCTCACACCTTCAGACTCAGACTGGAACCTACACCATCAGCTCTCCTGGGCCTCCACCTTGTCAACGCTCCCTGTGGATCTTGGGACTGTCAGCTTCCATAAACATGTGAGCCAATTCTTTATAATAAATAGAGAGAGAGAGAGAGAGAGAGAGAGAGAGAGAGAAAGGGAGGGAGGAAGGGAGGCAAGGAAGAAAGATTCTGTTTCTCTGGAGAATCCTGACTAATAAGTGAGCTTTCCTAATGTTCAGATGTTGTGTCTCTCAGGTGCCTCAAAATACACTTTCAAGGTGATTTTACAAGCTTTTGCACAGCTTCCATATAAACCATTTGGTACCACCACCATAGTTCAGATACATTAATGGACCAAGAGGCAGAATGAGAATGAACTCCCAAACATCACTGCTAAAAGGAGTACTGTACTATTCTGGCTGTCTTACGTTGATTAGCTGGGAAATTTGGAGGTTAAGGTCCTGGACTGGTAAAATTCTATTACTAGATCAGAAGCCCTCTGGGAAAGCAGGTCAGCTTGTGGGTAGCTGGCCAAGGAAAGGGAAAAGAAAGAAAAGCCTGATAAAAAAAAAATAGCCTATTGGTGCCTATTGCATGCCATGCACTTTGCAATCATTCATTCATCCAGCAGATATTACTGAGCACTTTTTTATGTGCCAGACATTGTTCAAGGTGCTGGGGATAGAGCCGTGTAGACACAGACTTGTTTTCCTGCTCTCGTGGATCTTAACAGTTTAGAGAAGGGAGACAGACAAGTAACAAATGTTACGGAGAAAAAGAAAGCAAAAAGAAGGGATAGGTAGTACTAGGTAGAAGGAATTATAATTTTTGAAAGTTTCAATAGGGTTGTCAGAGAAAGCATTCCTGTAGCCAAGATGACATTTGAGAACAGAGCTGGATGAAGAGGTGAGGAAACAAGTCATGTGGGGAGATATATGGAATCAGCCTGCACAAAGGGCCTGAGGCAGGTGGGTGTTTGTATGCTCAAAACACATCAAGGAAGCCAGCAGGGCTGGAGCAGGGCTAGCAAGGGAAGAGCAGTAGTAGATAAGGTCACTGAAACAGCACTTAACCGGATCACGTAGAGTCTTCGGTATCTGTGAGACAGATGGAACTAGGGGTGCAAATGAGATAACTGGAATTCAGAGTGGCTTGCAAACTGCCTGCAATAACTTAGCTAGTAAATGGTGGAG
This sequence comes from Mesoplodon mirus, assembly GCF_964341445.2. Classification (NCBI taxonomy): domain Eukaryota; kingdom Metazoa; phylum Chordata; class Mammalia; order Artiodactyla; family Ziphiidae; genus Mesoplodon; species Mesoplodon mirus. The sequence goes on along the minus strand of NC_138977.1, from coordinate 7,701,459 downwards.
CCCAGCATAGACGCAACGTACATCTGGGTCTAACACCCTTGCTCTTTCCACTTCATTGTATTATCTCTCTCCAGACAAAGCTTACAGCCTCTCCAATTGTTTTGTGTATCCCTAGTATAGTAATTGCAATAAATATTTGCCTTTTTTTTTTTTACTATCCAACATATCACATATCCTTCCTATTTGGAGAGAAGTCCCCACTTGTGAGCCTCGGCTTGCCAGAGTGAAACCAAATGACCAGATATTCCTTCTCCCTAGCCCGTGGCAGTCGGGGTGAGAGCGTGGGGCCTGGCCCAACTTGATGCCCCTGCCCTAGCCTTTAAATCCTGAGGGGTAGTCCAATATGGGCCGTCTAGCAACGCTGGTGGCAAGTGTCCGTCAGCGGCAGTGGCGGCGGCAGCACCCTGACCCAAAGCGCCCGCAGCAGGACCTTGGCTGGAGCGCTGACTCCTCCCATTTTACCAGCTTGGTTTCATCACTGCTAACAATTTTGCGAGCCGAAAGAGATGAAAAGGAGCATCTTTTTCAGCTCCCATTATACACTTCTTTTTTTTTGCGGTACGCAGGCCTCTCACTGTTGTGGCCTCTCCCGTTGCGGAGCACAGGCTCCGGATGCGCAGGCTCACAGGCCCAGCCGCTCCGCGGCATGTGGGATCTTCCCGGACCGGGGCACGAACCCGTGTCCCCTGCATCGGCAGGCGGACTCTCAACCACTGCGCCACCAGGGAAGCCCCCATTATACACTTCTGTTGGGAGAAATTATGCAAGACTTTGGACTGGAAAAAATAAGTAAGATTATTGTGTGTCCTGTTCATTGTACCTTTCCTGATTATATCTGCCCTTTACTGTTTCTGAGCTATACAACTCTATAATTTGTAGAAAGCTGAAAACAATACAAACGATTCTTGTCCACACAAATGCAAATTAGTTGTGTCAGATAGAAGCAATTGATTATTGCCTGTGGATAGATCCATATTACATGTGTTTGTTAATGTTAAAATTCATTTCAGCATTCCTTATGTTGCTGTATAAGTGTGTGGTACTTTGAATTCTCCTTTCAACAAGTTATAACTTCGTATCAAGTTCCCTCAATAATTAATGAGTTCAATAAAATCTATGCCATGCTGCATTTATTTGTTAATTCATTTCAGCATTCCTTATCTGCCTGTGTATATGTGTGTTACTTTGAATTCTTTCAGCCTATAACATCCTACTGGTTCCCTCAACAACTGATGAGTTAAAATCTAATGCATGTTCATCTTATATTTGTATCAGAGGCATGATTTTGCCACTTAAAAATACTATTCTCTAACAATAGTGAACAGGAAAATCACATCACTGTCCTGTCTTTAGCTCAGAGCTCTCCCCCACCCCTGACCTCCACCAACTGCACACAGCCATGTACTTCATGGGGCAGGAGACCCAGGTGCTGGTTTTAGCTCAGACCTTAACCAATTCATTAATTCATATAGCCTCCCTGGACTTCAGTTCCCTCATCTTTGAAATAAAGAGAATGGATTCAATATTTCTGAAGAGCCAACTCAGCTCTAATTCCTTCTGACTGTGTTACATACCTTTGTGTTTTCTCCCCACTATCCTTTGTGAGTTTCTCATCCCTTTACACAGGTTCTGCTGTATTTATTTCACTTTCCACCACAGCATTCCCTGTTTTCCTTCTCTTACTTTCTCAAGGTGCAATTCCCCTGCATTCAGCTTCGTGCCTCCCCACATCCCTACACACACACACACACACACACACACACGGATGCAGACCCCTTTATGGGAACCAAAAGACTATAACAAACCTGTACTTATTACAGGATTACATGGTAGAAACAAGTCATTTCCACTCTGCTCTGCCCTTAAGCCCCCCCAAAGAAACTACCTCAAAACAAAAAAAAAACCAAGTACTTCACTAAAAAACAAACCAGTTGAACAAACAAACCACTTTGATCTCACTGTTCAGTTTAACCCAGAGGTAGATGAATACTAGCACAAGTAATGAGCTTTTTTTTTTTTTTCTTCTCTACAATTTCCCTTGCTTAGCTGGGTCAGGAGAATGCACATTCTAAGGATCCCTTTGTAGCAGACGACTGACTGCTCAGGCCTGAAATGGCAAAGACTCAGGAGTTCCTGATTATTTTTCTGCATTTCACAGAACAGAACAAGAGTCCTCAAGGTCAACCACCCTCAGGGAATCTGCTCTTACAAAATGCTTTCCTGTATATTTTTCTACCAAGTTCAGTTAAGAACTCAGATGGTATCTTTTCTATCTAAAGAAAAGACCCGGGGGGAGGGGGGAACCAAATTCGATTCTCCCTAGAGTCGTTTCTAACATTTAATTGCAGGCCAGTGTGATGTGATGTCTAAGGTTTCTCACAGCTCATAAAATATCGGGGTGTTTGAAGGTTGGAGAAATTGTGCCAAACAAAGAAGGCGAGAGGGACTTCCAGGCCAAGGAAATGCATATGCAAAGCACAGACTCTTCAAAGACCCCAGCTTCCTTGGCAGGGGGAGTAAGTAGTTCAATGTGCCTGCAGCAAGGGGCTGTGTAGGGTGGAGGAGGGAGAAAGGAAGGAGATTATGAGGAGGTAGGTCTGCAGAGCTAAGTGAGAGCCAGACTGCAAGGGCCAAATAATCCAACAAAACATGGAGATGTGACTTAGGAAACTTCCCCTTCGAGGTACTCATTCAAACTCAGAGCATTTCCCCACACACAACACCAAGAAGTCATTGGACCCTCATGTTTGCTGAAAAGTACAACTACAGAAAACGGAGGCCTATTTGGGAGTTGTTGCTCTTCTCCAGGCAAACATATGGGGGTGATGATCTTCCTGTCCCCACGCCCCACCCTCTCTCCAGTATTAAGAAGTCATTGAGCAACCATCAATAGAAGTAAACAAGCATAGTTGCAATTACTCCAAATACTTTATGGTACATTCATGACACAGGAATGTGGGTCAAAGAACATGATGGTTCTTCGTCAGAGAAGTTCAAATACATATTCACTTTGATTTTGGTCTCTTGAGGGACACAGGGACAGGTGATGCTTCAGTCGCCTTGTTTCCTGGCTAGCACTGAAACCGAGCAGGACTCTGTGGGGCTCCTGGGCATGGAAGCCTTTCTGTGTCTCCCATTCCTTGTTTCCAGGGAACAGACACCACCCCCCCCGCCCACTTCATGACCTTCCTTGAGTTCCAAAAGGGCAGATTAGAACAATTGCTAATCAGGGAAGAGAGGAGAGCAGAGACAAGAGAGGAGCAGCCAAGAAACAATAGTGCAAGGGATACACATAACACTATCTTTAAGCTCTTTACAGAACTAAAACCCCCAACAAATGGAAGATGTCAGCATTCTTCATTCCAGAGGAGACCCCCTGAGGCCAGATGAAAGGAAACAGAGAAGCTCATCAAGCGATTACCTGAGACCAGATTAAAGGAGTGCAGGCCCTGTGCACACCCTGATCTTATCAGCAACCCCGCCCTTGAACTCTTGCTATAAAACTCCTCACCAACTCCTCCCAGGTTGGGACACACAATTTTGAGAGGCACAAGCCCACTGTGTCTGGCAAAGCAATAAAGCCATTCTTTTCAACTTTACCCAAAACTCTGTCTCTGAGATTCAATTTGGCACCGGTGCACAGAGGCCACGTTTTCAGCATCAGCATTGGGCTCTCTGCTGGGGCGTGCCTCTCTGTGCCTGGTGAACTTATGAGGAGGAGAGGATTGGTGAGAAGGACTGCCATTTTGATAAACTCACACAGTTGCCTGAATCTATGATCTGCTGCTCCAAGGTACAACCAGCCTGGAACAAAACAAGAGAGCAGATCTGCCTTCAGTATACTCCCACCTCATTCTTGTCCTGTGTCTTCCCCACTGAGACTCACCACGTGTCTTAAGCAGCTCAGGCTGCCATAACTAAACACCATAGACTGGATGGCTTAACCTTCTCACAGTTCTGGAGGCTGGAAAGCCAAGATGAAGGTGCCAGCAGGGTCAGTGTCTGGTGAGAGTTCTCTCTCCTTGGGTTGCAGGCAGCTGCCTCTGCTGCATCCTCATATGGCCTTTCTGCTGTGCTTGCCCAGAGAGAGAGATATTCTCTGTCTCTGTCTTTCTCTCTCTCTCTCCCCTCCCCCCTTCTCCTTCTTATAATGGCACTAATCCCATAATGAAGGCCCCACCCTCGTGACTTTATCGAACTTTAACTGCCTCCCAGTGGCCCCATCTCCAAATACCATCACATTGGAGGTTAAGGCTTTAACATATGAATGTGGGGGACAAACATGTCGTCCATAACATTCTGCCCCTGGCCCCCACCCCCAAGTTCATGTCCTTCTCACATGCAAAATACCTTCATTCCATCCCAATAGCCCTGTAAGTCCTAACTCATTCCAGCATCAACTCTAAATTCCAAAGGCTCATTTAAACATCATCCAAATCAGATACAGGTGAAACTTGAGAGATGATTTGTCCTGATGCAAAATTCCTCTTCAGCTGTGAACCTATGAAAACAGACAAGTTATGTGCTTCCAATATATAATGGTAGGACAAGCATAGGACAGAATTCCCATTCTAGGAGTGAGAAATAGGAAAAAAGGAAAGGGTGGCAGGTCCTAAGCAAGTCCAAAACCTAGCAAGGCAAACTCCATCAGATATGAAGGCTTGAGAAAAATCCTCTTTGGTTTGGTGGTCTGCCTTCAGAACCTGGGAGTGGGAGCAGCAGTCCTCATGAACTCGGAATCTAATTTGGTGTTCTTCCCTCTCCTTTAGGAAGAGCACAAGCTCACAGCCAGACAGGTCTATGTCCCTGTCTTGTAGAATCCAAGGCCAAGAGCCTTCCTTCACTCTCTCCCCTTCAGTTCAAACTGACAGTGTTTCTGCTCCTATAATCCCATAAACGTCTATCGATTGAGTGATAGTGCAGCCACACCCTTAGTGTTCTCTTCAGAACATGCTTTCTCACTTTTTTTAATATGGACAGAATGATAATTTTCCAAATCTTCAAGTGCCGGTTCCTTTTTGCTGAACAATTTCCTCTTCAGTTCCTCTCTCTCTTCTCTCGTTCCTCAGTCAGAAGGAATCAAGACACTCTTTCAACCCTTTGCTTAGAAATCTCCTCAGCTAAAGTCCCAGTTTTCTTGTTCATAAATTCTACCTTCCACAAAGCACTAGAACACAGTTCAGCCAAGTTCTTTGCCGCTTTATAGCAGAGATCACCTTCGCTCCAATTTCTAATCATGTGTTCTTCACTTCCGTCTGAGATGTCACCAGACCTGCCCTTAATGTCCATATTTCTAGTGTGCACTTCAAAGCTCTTCCAGCCTCTTGCCCATCACCCAGTTCCAAAGCTGCTTCCACATTTTCAGGTATTTCTTACAGCAACACCCCGCTGCTCAGTATCCAAATCTCTCTTAGTCTGGGTTCTCCAGAGAAGCAGAACAAATATATAAAGAGATTTATTATAAGGCACTGGCTTACACAATTATGGAGGCTGACAAGTCTCAAGATCTACGGTCAGCAAACTGGAGACCCAGGAAAGCCAATAGAGTCCAAGTCCAAAGGCAGGAGAAGACTCATGTTCCAGCTCAAAGGCAGTCATGCAGAGAGAAAGAATTCCTTCTTACTCAACCTTTTTATTCTATTCAGGCCTTCAGTGGATCAGATGAGGCCATTCACACTGTGGAGGGCAATCTGCTTTACTCAGCCTACTGATGCAAATGTTAAGCTCATTCAGAAACATCCTCACAGACATGCTCCCAAATTATGTTTAACCAAATATCTGAGCACCCCATAGTCTGGTCACATTGACACATAAAATTAACCA